>NW_017259457.1:8640-11609 GCF_001594045.1 Atta colombica
AGATGCCCAAGTTTATTGTATGACGTCTATGATCTATTTACTTCGACCACCACTTATCGCTAAAGCCATCTATAGGAAAACGGCGGAAGCAAAGTTGTACTCCTAATATTAAAATTAAAGTCATTAGAGAAAAATGTTCTGTTCAACATAGATCGATCTGAAAATTTTGTTGATCGAATTGGCAATTGCAAGATTAGTTATTTTATTTTTAAAAAATGTTTTGTCAATTAGCATTTACACACACACACACACACACACACACACACACACTCACACACACACACACACACACACATTCTTGTTTTAACGTTTCCCATCAAAATTACTACAAAGATTTATATATGCTAAATTAACAACACTGATATTTTTATGACTGTACATAAATAGGAATCATAATGGTAGCGTTTAATTCTGTCAATAAATGAATAATTGAGCTATTAAGACAAAATCATTGCGCCTATAAGAAACGGACTTGCAAATGCATTATTTCGATCGATCAGCCTGTTGGCGCGGTGCTGGTAGAAGATTGAGATATTTATAAAGGCAATCCCTGTGGACGCAGCATGGGGAAGAGGATATAAGCCCCGGTGGATGAGGATTAAGGGTGCGTTTAAGGGCTGTTTACGGTTTTGCGGACGCCGCGATATCAGCTTGCGCGTATAAGCCACGATGCTGCGAAATTTCGGATCGTGGTTTATGGATAGCTTGAAATAGGAATGGGGGAACCTAACGGGTGATAGGATAAACCTTCATTGCTACTCTAGTAGATTGCGAGTATGTGATCGATACATCTATAATAACGTTAATTCGTGAGAAATTAGTGTATAAGATATTAGGGTATAATTTTTGGAAAGAGCGTCACAATTCAAAAAGAGCAAACCTTCTCAAAAAAGTTCCAAAATATTTAAGTGAATGAAATAGCTAATATTATTTAAAAATTATAAAATAAGTATAACAGAATCTTATATTCCTAATTAATTATTTCTTATATTTAATTTCACTTAAATTCCTTTTATCGAATTTTTAAAATTATTATATTTATGCAGAAATAAAAGCTTCGAGTCTTGTATTATAAGGTTAATGATTTTTTTCAAATTTTGTTTTTTCAAGAAACAATATTGTTAACGTTGCAATTTTATTATAAAAATCAAGTAGATTAGAAACGAACATGTTACGTGAATTATGTGAACATGTAAACATGAACGTTATCCTTCGGAATCACTATTAGTTCGTTATATAGTTCCGTCTAAAATAGTCTAGTAATACATTTTCTGACACGACCGCATTCAAATATGTGACTAAACTAATATTTGTCCTGTCTACTATATTTGTCATAAAATGATTTGTCGCGTTATTTTTCTACTACAAATTGGACACGCATATCACAATAATTCCCACAATAATTCCCACAAAGTATTACACATACATTCTCGAGTTATCTTATCTCTTTTTATCTTAAGTTATCTTATATCTTTTTATTATCTAACACGCAATATTCGTTTCAGAATTGGATCTTTCATCAAATCTAAAATTAATGTTTCTTTAACAGTTTGTGCAATTAGAATGATTAAAAAAATTGTATTAATTAAAAAAATTATTATCAAGAAATTGCTTTATCATATAATTCTGCTAAGTAAAAAAATTATATTTTGTCGCATACTGCAAAAAAGTTTTGTGTATTGAATCTCGATATACAAAAAATCTTATTAATCTTATTAATTTTATTCTTCTCATCTTAATGTCAAATTAACTTCACTACAAAGTTCATTCAGGAAATAAGTTTAACAAATATGCTAAATCGATACTGGGCACATCCAAGTCTACACCATTGCAACCTGTCAACTGTCGTGTTAAACAACATATTACATCAAGGCAAACCTGCGACTAACTACAATCTCTCCTGGGGTCGACACGGCATCCTGAGCAACCCAACTTTCTCATAATTCGTGTTGACAGCAATCTATTTATCCAGTGACTGACGAGTCTTCGAGTCGTTGCAATTTTCAAACCGCGCTATTGATCGTAATTTGCGAATGTGAATCTAATTTCCAACGGCGAATAAGGTAACAAAGATTAATTGAGCGCAATGCGTATTATATATGATACAAGTGTTGCATCAAGTATAGATTAAGATTTCACACTTTAATATCAATCACTAAGCAAGTAATCAATCAAGATCTAGAGACACGGTAGTATCTTGGCGCTAAGACAAGCGAAGCTTCATGGCTCGAGACACTGTCTTATACTTTATATACTTTAGAATTAAAGAAGATTACATTAAATATTAAAAATCAATATTTTTCTTGTGTTTCGTTTCTCGAATCTTACATTAGTATTATATTAACAAAATCGAATTTTCAAGTAACTATGAAATTGTAACAGCATTACATTAGATGTAACGTGAAATAATTTTACACAATACATTAGTTTCATATACGGACTATATTATAATCTCTTTAATTCCAATAGCAACCGCTTAGTATTTAGCAGCTTAGTATTTATTCTCTCTACAACGGTAGCTTTGTCTGCTCGTGTTTAAAATCTCTCAAACATGTCATACCGTAATCTCTATTGGACACCTGTACACATAGCTCAGGGCTACGTGTGTCCGCGTCTGCAAACGCGCACACCAATCCGTTAAGGCGCTACTGTACATGCACCCGCGATATTTGCGTTGATATGCTCTGTCGCACGGGCTTTAATATTAGCAACAGAGAGCGTGTTACGAAAGGGAATAGGTCGACGAATTCTTGAGATTGAGTTAGGTTAGGTTAGGTTAGGTTAAAGATGGACTATTCAGTGAACAGTATTCCGGCACGTGTCGCAAGACTACAGTCGCACGCTTTGCGACTGTAAACACGACCATAATGATTTAAGACGTTTGCCGTTTCGTACGTGTCTCCTCTCTCTCTCTCTCTCTCTCTCTCTCTCTCTCTCTCTCTCTCTCTCTCTCTCTCTCTCTATACTCA
>NW_017259457.1:11709-16413 GCF_001594045.1 Atta colombica
TTTCTCCCCTCTCTCTTCCTCCTTCATCCTTTATTTGACGCTCTTTCTTTCAAAGAATGTACTTGCTCTAATCTTTTCTTGTTCTTCTTCATTCATCACAGTCGCCGTTAATTCATGAAGCTGCTGCATGTGTTCCTAAAATTCCCACCGCAATAATTGAAACATTTCTAGCCTGATTAAACAATGTTCTGCATTATCCGGATCGCGGTATTGTTATGTGAAGTATAGCGATACAGATGATACCGCATGAGGTGAAATTCCATATCATTATAGATAGTTGGTCATAAAATTTGTCAAAGTTTTGTTTTGAATTGTTGAATTGTATAAGGAGAAATAAAAACGGAAAAAGATTTACTGTATAATTTAAAAGAAGGAAAAGTCTGGAAAGTAGTAGCAATAAAAGTAAAAAAACTTTGTAAGATTTTCCAAAGATCGTGCTTACGTATTCTACAGTTGAACAGTAGCGTTAAGAATATCGAATCTTCTATTCGAATATTTGAGAAGTGTCATTTACTGAGCGCAGAATTTTCGATAATTGGTCACGACTTTTATAATCTTACTTTATTTTCATACATACTTTCTTTACTTTTATTTGAAATCAATTTAAATGATATATTTGTGAAAGTATATTTGTGCGTGTATTTGACTAAATATTTTGCTGACTTTGTTGACTCTCGCGTTCTAGTCACGTGAATCGCCCAAGGCCAATGAGTGTGGATCAGTGGATGAGCAACAGCCAGTAGGTACCAGTAGATTTTGTAAAGTAAAACGCGTTAAGGCCACGTGCCGAACGTATTTCGATCTGACTGGCAAAGAGGAAAGAAAATAGGATGGGAGCAAGGCGTCGCGACGACGGGCAACACAACCACACCCTACGAACTCGCTAGATCGATAGTCACAACCTTGCTAGAACAGCAGAGAGAGAGAGAGAGAGAGAGAGAGAGAGAGAGAGAGAGAGAAGGGAAGAGATGGAGAATGGCTCAAGAGAAAAAGAGGGAAGGAAAGAGAGGGTGAGACAAATTGCCAAGAGATCTCACCATGCTACCTCCCGTTTCTTTCTCCTCTCACGCGTTTTTTCTTTCTTCTCCCTAAGTTCTTCTCTACCTTTACCTCGATCAGTTACCTGCTGCCTACAACCAATGTCGCGCAAAGCTTTTCTCGACGCAATCCGACGTACAACTTTGTCGTTTCGATGATTTCAAGAGAACAGAAATTTTTGATATTCTGCAAACGCGTGCACGATCATTGCGATGCTGTTATCGGTTTTATATCGAGCCGATAATCTTGTCTGTTGTTTTATGGATAGAGAACCACCTTCGCGAGAACAATCGTTTGCTCGGCGGCAATTTGCGTAATTGGAATTTATATAATTACATTGCAATAATGCGATTGCTTCTTCCCCTCTGTGCACACGGATTAAGTTATCATAAAATGTTACACCAAATTTTCTGCCTCGAGTATACTTTCCAATTACGCAATGCGATTACGCTCTACCGTAATAAGAATTTCCCCCGTCCCTTCCCTTGCAAACAATCGTTTTCAGGGGTTTACTTTTTTTTTCATGCGAAAACTTCCCTGACAACACAATCTTCAAACTATCCGCTTATCTTTCTTCTACATTTTTTACGTCTCAGATTATTTTTTTTATTATACATTACAATTTCATCTTAGATAGTTTGATTTTGATTTGATTTGTGTTGCGGATTTGGCCTCTCTATCAATAATTTTATTTTCCAAATTCTATTTTTTTCAAAGATACTCAGTTCGCGTCTAAGAAATTTTAAATTTATCTCAATTATAATTACAATTACAAGATGAACGGCTTTATGAGTCAACTTGACTTGTCTTTGTATTTACATATCTATGCTTCTCATCATATAGCATTTCTACAATAGTCTTGCAGCCTAATTGTTGCAAGAATGACAATTCATACTTGGAACTTGTGCTCGGTTAGTCACGCTCGCAGAAACGACAGAGCGGAATAGCTCGGTGAAATGCAAATTAGAGGTAGTTAAACTGCGATCCCTCTGCTTGTCGGAGATTTGAAATGATAGCAAGCATCTTATTAGTATGGCACAATTAGATCAAGGATATGGATATGGATAGATGAATACGATAATTTAATATAATATATCGACTACACATACACACACACACGCACGCACACACACACACACACAGATACATATATATATATACACATATACGTGTGTATCGATAAATGCTTAGAGCAAAATGGAAGCTCAATGAAAAGAGCTTTCATGTCACGATAGGATGGAATAACATGCGTCCATCGCAGTGATGAATTTCGGTGGTTAAATCATATTGATCATAACGCTCACAAAAGAAATTACTTAAGCTATTACGCATCCAAATTCGAAAAAATTTAGTGTGCATGACATTTTTGTGCGCATGTTGGAAATAACATGTTTCGATTGTGTACATCTACATTTTCATGTACACATAGAAGATATATCTTTTTTACTTTTAAATGGATAAATGGTATTCCAATAAGAAATGGTTCACTAGAAAAGATCCAAGCAGTTTAATTAATGAATTGTTATATACCGATATATCTCAAAAGAACAACTTTACGAATATATTTCTGAAAGCTCATTTACGTAAATGTTATACAAGCTCCCGGTGTGAATACAAAATAGAAATTACGCGACGCAGCACAAACAGTAACGACTTGGTCCGCATGCGAGGATGACGACTCTAGTTTCTCAGGATAAAATCCCAAGAGGGGAACCTTTCGTAATAGAATATCACGCGGATAGTTGAAACAGGACGATCTCTTCAAAACTGAATAATATATCAACAATACTGAGAACTGTTTATGACTAGTATCCCACTTGTCTCTAAGGATTTTCCTATCGCTGGAATTGTGCGCGCATAATCCTGAAAGCCATGCTATTCTGAAGTTTCGACAATATTAAATTTAACAGAACAAAAGTGATTATTCAATGTTTAATGCTTCTGAACTGCAATTCAGTCTGCGCAAAAATAAATAATCGCTAAACGATAAACTATGAAAAAAAATTGAAAAAAGGCGTAATTGAATAATATTTAGTATATATAATGATATTGTAGTAGTAGCAGTAATAGTATTAATATCTATAATGCTGCAAGAATAATCTTTTACGAATTATAAAAGATGAAAATTCCCGTCACTTTAATTATATATTTAAGTAATAAAAATGTGCAAGTTAAAGCTGATTAAGTTAAGTTACTCGAGGAAAGTTAATTGATCGACGCAGCAAAATTCCTAAAAGGATTATACAGAAAATCCACTTTTAACGATCCTCCTGTCGATAAATTGAAATTGATCATTGAACCATAGAGCGTTATCCTGATCAGTATTTTTGCACGTGTTCTGTCTCAGAGCGATTCTCGCTGTAATTAAAGATACACACGTTCCTTCCGGACGCGACATTCACGTACGCTCGATCACATCCTAGTGTTCCCACAAGCGGCGTAACTTCACGAATATGTCCCCGGGGATAAATCCCGTGTAGCCTGTGTTCTAACCCACGTACTGTGCTACTATGGGAATGTGTTTATCCCGCCCTTCCACTGTTCTCCGCAAAATCGTTGTTGTTTTCCGACTTGCGCGCAAACCGGAAATGCACGCGTCAACTATTGGCCGCATATGATGCAACGCGTGATATCGCTTACCGTAAGCATATGCTCGCAATCATGCGGAATTCTATCTCGCTTTATAGTTTCAGATCAGTTTTTTAATACCATAAAAATAAAGATCTACGAAATATTCCAAATTGCAATATCTCAGAAGGCAAATTTTAATAATTCTAAGCACTCGTAAACACTCATCCAAATGTTTTATTTAAAAAAAAAAAGAACAGTATCCCATTTACTACGATTTAATTAAAGATACATAGAAATACATAGAAACCAACTGTCTGCTAAATTTTTATACAACAAAGTTTCAATCATTTTTCCGACAAGAGACCTTCAATGTTTTTTTTTTTTTTTTGCTTAATTTAATTCGTCAGCAACAGTTTTGCTTTTAATGCTCGCAGCGGTAAATTAAAAAGTCGAAAACGCTTTGACAGCCCAAACTAACAAAAGAGGATTAACTACGATGGCGAATGCGACAGCAGGCAGCGGTGGCGGTGGTGGCAGCGTCGGCAACTTTTTTCCGATATAAATATGTATGCGAGCAACGCTGGCACAAGCCAGGCCATAATCCGTAGCACCGCTAATGAAGAAAGATCGATGACAGAAACGAAGAAAAAAAGAATGTCTAGCACAAAGGGTGATTCGTTTCATTTTCATGAGGAGATCAGCGTTTCGTAACTCGCTAGCAATTTACAGACGTTTTGTCGTCACGACGACGACGACGGAAGCGATCTGTGCCATCCCCGCCGCCGCGCCCGTCGGGATATCGCGATCTCCCGACGGGGTAAAACAGCGTGAGAAGGGTGAAAAGGGGCCAGGATGGGAATTAGGGGGCGCGCCGACCAGCTGGAGGTAGGAAAAATCGAAGAAACGAAGGGTCAAATGCCACGTGATGGATAGCCCGCCGTAGGAGGTCCAAGCGTATGAAATTGATCAGCCAGCCAGAATCATTCGATTCTACTTCCTACCCGTCCTTTCCCTTTCCCCTAATGTTGTCCAATCCTCCTACCTCTCTCTCTCTCTCTCTCTCTCTCTCTCTCTCTCTCTCTCTCTCTCTCTCTC
>NW_017259457.1:16513-28266 GCF_001594045.1 Atta colombica
TCCTTCTCTCGTTCGCGTTTGTCGAAACTCTCGCTCCTCCACCCTTTGTTTCTTTCGTACCATTCATTTTCCTTCCGCGTCGTACGACGTCGATAACTCTGATTCTCCCGGATCGCCCACCTTCGCCTTAGCGGTGTTTTATTTTCACGATCCCGACCAATGGCCGTGGTCCACGGCCGATTGCCGATGGCAATGCTCTCGAGGAAATTCATGTAGCATGTAAGAAAAATTACAATTCTTCCGCTTTTCCTTTCAACAGTCGGTTGCTTAACGAGGGAGAGAGATGCCGAAAAATATCGCGGCTTCTATATGGTTTCTCTCGAAGTAAAAAAAAAAAATCAAAAAAACAAATTCATTCTTTATGCAACCGCAGGCCGCCCAGCTGGCGTGGGTGCCCCGCGCGCAAGAATAAATCTTACATTTTAATTTGAGAACAATTCGTAGTTGATTTAAATCAGGAATAAAATTCATACGGAATTTTCCGAGTAATTTCACAGCGTAGTCCAGAAGCCAGTCTCGAATACAAACTCGATTTATAAGTGCAAATAAACTTTCACGAGATTATAACGCCGTCTGCCGATAATAATCTGGCGGTACCGAGTGAAATCAATTTCACGTTTCGAAGCATCCACGAGCTTCTGTTCCAAGTTGTGGCAAATGCTCGAACGATCGCGGAAATGGGGACACCCTGTACACAACGAGGCGATAACAGTTCGCGAGAGTTATAGAGGGAACGAAGTTAGTGAGCTCCGACCAGAGAACACAGAGGCTGATATATATGATAGAGTTAAATAGACAGACAGACAGAGAGAGAGAGAGAGAGAGAGAGAGAGGGGGGGGGGGGGGGGGAGCAAGAAGAAGAGAAAAGAGAATGACAAGTGAAACAAGAAAGGAGAGGTCTAGCTGAAAACGTAGACGCAATGAGAAGACGAAGGAAAACGTAGTGAGATCGCAAGTCGTCTGATAGCAATAAATACCTATCAATGCCAGACAGAATTGCGACAAAGTTGCCTTTCTTCGCGACTCCTTAATAAAGTAGTATCGATTCAAGAAGATACGTTCTTTTAAATATTTATTCGTATCTCGCAGAAAGCCTATGAAAGTGTTCACAATTGTGCGTAAAATACATTCAGCAAATAATGAGCTATTTTTTATTTATATAGAACCAGTATATGTACATATATGTATATATATAAAAGGGTAAAAAATATATCTTTTGAAATCTAAACCTACATATAAAAAGGAAGTGAGAGATCAAGAAATAACAAATAAATATATTTTACGTGTAATGTTGTTGAAACGTAAGTGCGATATCTCCTGAGATACACTCCTTAGAAGAGAAGGAAAAAAGACATAAGAAGCTTCAAAAGTTTGGCCAAGAAAGTTTGCAAAAGCAAAAGCATATTGCTGCCACCAAACGACCTTCGTCCTGCACACAGCTTCGAATTTCATTTTGGAACGTTGAATCTTATTAAGAAGTAAAGTCGTTTCGGAGAAAGTTGGCGAATATTGTGGGCGGGGTTTCCTTATAAATCCGTGGCTCAGCGCGATATTTCTCGTTGGCCTCGAAAGCCTGCCTTGAAAACTCCAATTTCGGATGGAAGTGATTACAAGGATATTGTCACCCGGAAACCTCTTACGGAGAGAAGTACTTATTCCTTTGCTTAAGTTAACGCTTTACGATTCGTAATACTAAGTGTCTGCTTGTCCTTGACGACGCGCGACGTGGAGATTAATAATGATCAAACCAGAAACAAACTTTATTGCTGCATGTTCTGTTCATCGTGCTTTGTGCCTTCAACGAGACTTTTTTCATTACTTTTGTATTTTCATTAAGTGCAACGCTAAGGCTTATACTGTAAGAAACATCTCGCGCATAAAAATCGTTTATCGAGGAAACTAACTCATGAAAGATTTTATTGATAATTGTCTTTTGATATTGCTAATAAACATTCATTTCTTGGTAGTATCCCGAGAATTTTCTCAGTATCCTGGTGATCTTAGTAAAAACTTAAAGTAAAAATCTTAATAAAAAATAATCGCTGTACAATGTTTAATGCAAATATGTCAAAGTTCTTAATGAGTACAAAATATCATGCAAAGAGAACAAAACATAATACCGATATCTAATCTAAATTAAAAAGAACTAGTTAGACGAAATAGAGAAAAATAGCAGAAAAAAGAAATCTAAAAAATTCTGACAACATAAATCCTGGATATAAATGTGCGAAAATGGAACGCTTGCAAAAACGTAAAATAAAAAATATATATATATATATTTTTTTTTATATGTATATGTGCTTGCTCATCTTCTTTTATCTAAGATATAAATGATAGATACTGTTTATATGCATTAAATAGAAAAAACTAAAATTTTTTCAACTTTAAGATAAATACATCTATAATAATACATTCTCATTTTTTTCAGTTAAATCTAACACGCTTCAAAAAAAATTCAAGATATAAAATCAAGATATAAAATCTCTATAAAATTTTATATGTCTCTTTATAATAGTCCTTTATATCGAATTTTCTCTGTCTACATCAATTCGGTATTATCTTCGAACGATATAAATACATGTTTCTTTGTTCGATCGCACACTCGCTATTCCCTGACATGTATTCGATTAAGTACTTTAGTTACGATGAGAGATTTTCTGCGAGTTAGCTTGTACATTGTGCCCAAGAGGGTTTCAAATCGCCAGAAAATAATCTCGGATAGGTATAAAATCTGGTAAAGAATATGTGAAAAATATTTTTAGCTATTTTTAACTCAAATGAGATTTTTAACTCAAAAGCAAGCATTTGATTAAATTTGATCATAATAAATGCTGTGACAAATAAGGAGCAGACTTTTAAAATTTTAAATTTAAAATTTTGTCCAAAATTAGTAATTTTCAGAAAACGAGAAAGAAAGAAACTATTTTACAGAAAATTAATAATATCTTAATCTTAAGTAGGATGTGAAATATTAAACAAAATTGCTAAACAATTAATAATGTTAAACAAATGCATTTTGTTTGTCTCTAATTTAAAAAATGCACTTTGAAATGTCTACGTTTTTTCAGCATATAAATTAACATTGAAAAAAATATTTTCTGAACATCTCAAAGTAGCTTAATATAATATGAGCTTTTCGACACTGAACATTCCGCCATCTCTAACTAAAGAAACGAAATTTTGAACAAAATATATTTTTAAAAGTCTGCTCGTCAAATGATCATCATTTCCTCCTCTCCCTTATTTTGCAATGAAAAATTTTAAAATAAAAATGATTGTTTTTTTATATTTTTTTAACCAATTTCTCAAAAGCTCGATGTAGTTATTATTAGCCCTTCAATATACACCGAGCTTCTTAAACAAGAAGCCCGTTTTCTTTATCGTCCTTTCTTCATTCCCCCTATCGTATCTTTATCGAGCTCTATCTTTCACTTTTGCTCTCTCGATGATGGAAATTGAATGTAATTTATTTGCTATTTTCCCATCTCCTAGTTCTACGCGGCAGGAATTTAATTTTCTGAGCACTATCTGTGCTCTTACGATGAATCTTTGTGCAAAACTCGTGAGTTTGTCCTACGACAATCAGAAACTACTATGTATGAAACCAGAAACTTATAATATGTAATAATATGTACAAAATAAAAGTTAATCAGTACGCAATATAATAATGAAATAAAAGTAGCAGTATTCTACACGAAATAGCATAAATAAAATCCTGTATAAATAAAATCTTTCACACACACACACACACACACACGCGCGCGCGCGCGCGCGCGCGCATACGCGCACACACACACACACACACACACACACACACACACACACACACATACACACATACACACACACACAATAAATATCTATTTGGTTTGTCACAAGATAGTAAGTAAAATTTTTTAATGCTAAGTAGACTTTTTTTATATAAAAAGAGCATGCGAGTGTAATTTCAGGGCATATAAAATTACTTATTAAAAGGTCAAATAAAATATATATATTTAAATATATTTAATCGCTTCCATTCAAACAGGAAAATGCGGAATTATTTAATCGCACGATTCACGAGAGAACGTACAAAAGAATGAATAAAATGGAATATAAAAGCCTGATGCATGCTAATAAAATCGTATTTTGATGATAACAAAAATGCTTTTCTTAAATACGCTGTAGATAGTGGAATAGGTGGAGATGCGTCTGGCGTTTATGGGGATTGCCTATAGCAGTAAAGCGTACTATTTGATAGGAACCAATACATTTGAGCTTATCACCTTATCGCCAATGGCTATAACGCCGCGCTAGTAACACTCGGTGCGCAGGAGGAGGAGTCAGCCATAAAATACAGAATGAACCCCCTGTCAGGTCGACCGGTATCACTTCACTCTCCCCTCTCCCTGCTCTCATGGAACTCATCCCTGGACATTTCGTTCCAACGGGCTCATCCCTCACGGTCTGTCTACGTCTATGCCGCATCGCAATCGATTTTCACCAATACGTCCGTGTATGCGTGTGTATGCGTGTGTATGTCTACGAATACTTATACGCGTACGATTTTACATCTGATCAATAAACAGTGTGTTTCATCCCTGCTAAATTCTATTTAATAAGAGATTTGTTTTATGGTTTACATTCTCGGTACTTTATAAAATTAATAAAGATAGATAATAAACTGAATAATAAGATTTTTCTTTTAAGAAGAAAAATAGAATACTTTTTCGCGTTTAAATATTGATGCTCATTTTAGACAAATTAACTATCATGGAAATATTGATACAACAAACATTTTGGTAAATTATTTAGGATGATTCATGCACACACATTTACCCTGTGTAACATAGTAATACCTTGAAATTGGAACGACTAATATTACTCCCATTGGCTTTGATCTAGAGGAAATAGCATATCATATGTCATCGGCCGCTCTAGTTTCAAGACATAGATGTATCCAACGTCAACAAATTATGACATTGTATAAATGAGATAAGTTTACATGTTTCAACTATTTTTATAATTTTATATTTTTTACATCTATTTTATCAATTAATACGAATATTTCTTTTTCTATGCTGTAAAATTAGCATTGGTAAATATTACATATGCAAATATTATTAGAACTAAAATTTAAAATTGTGTACCATTCGCAAATAAAGTTATGAAACATGTGTAATTATTATCATAAAATTGTATATATTCACTCGCAATTATGTGTAATGTAGTAACTGCGTCAGCCAATGAGAAAGGATTTAAAAAAGAACAGAACAATGCTTCATTTTGCATATATTTTGCTACAACGGAGTTTTCGAATTGCGTGCAACAATAAAAAGTAGAGCTTTCTTATTCCGCACGTGATTTTCACGCATTCGCACGCCGTGCGAATACAACGTGGAAAATCCGCATATGATCAAGCATTTAACACGCGCCCCGATGAATGATGAAACAGACAGTCACTATTCGCAATCAGCAGAGGATGTAAATATTTAATACGGTTAATACAGACACGAATAAAATTCGCTTAATTTATTACCCGGCGGCTGGCAAATTGTGAAACATTGATTATCGGCCGGTGTTCCCTCATAACTTTTCCCTCTCTCTTTCTACCTATCCTTTCATTCACATCGCACGCACGTTCGAAATCTCGAAGGGTTATTTCCGCAAAATATTCACTTGAAGCCTGCAAAAAAGTAACCTTAAAGCTGAAAGAAAAGTGATTGCACTGTTCTGCATTAATTTTAGTCTCTTAATATTCCACACACAAAAATTATGCGTTAAAAGATTCTATTTTTCCCATCAATATAGTGAAACGACGATAATGTCGTTTTCAGGTAGTAAATTATTTGATTGGACCATAAATCTAATTTCTATACTTGATTAAAATTTATCAAGTTATTTGTTGACAGTCATTTGCTATGTCGAATCAACATATCTTCATTATGGAGATTATAAAGATTTACATGTGATTAAAAAGGTTGCAATATATACACGCGAATAACAAATTAGTTTAACGATATCCATCGTCAAAAATTATTAAATATTTAATGATTGCTTATTATGTTGTACATATATTATAGTACATTATATATGTCTCATTACGAATGCGATTACGCGCAATCCGTTCTGAAAATACGATCTCAAGAACTTGCGCGGTTCTTTATTTGTACAATTGAAAACTATCAACGAACAAATATCACGACATGTAGTAACATGTAGTCCTCTGCGGACATATCTGAAATTCAAACAACAGAAACAAATGCTCGACATAGAAAAGAGATTTCCCGATTATTATTTCATCCACGGGCGCACACGATTAGTCAATGGCTTACTTGAAGATCTTATTAATATGTAACAGTACAGTGAAAACCAAATAAAAGTAAAAATATATTTATGCAGATCGTTAGAAAAAAAGAGATATTAAATTTTCTTTAAATAAATTATTGAATAATTTTTTGTTTTTTAAATATGTATGTACTAGACTATATTAAAAAACTATATTAAATATATCTGATTTCTTATTAAAAA
Organism: Atta colombica; assembly: GCF_001594045.1. Taxonomy (NCBI): domain Eukaryota; kingdom Metazoa; phylum Arthropoda; class Insecta; order Hymenoptera; family Formicidae; genus Atta; species Atta colombica. Next base: position 23,024 of record NW_017259457.1, read on the forward strand.
AAAACTATCTTACTCAATATATATATAATAACTATCTTCAATATATATATAATAAGCAAACATTTCAACTTATTATATTGCCAATATATTATCAGAATTACTTTTAGTCGCATTTATTAGACGCTATGACATGACAATGTAAACAACATTAAAAGTAATAATTGGTCAATTTATATAAATATATATATTTAATAGATTAAAAAATTAAAATATATATACTATTAAAATATATATACAAACTTGATGTGTTATAAAAATAAAGACAATTAATCAATTAATATATTCATTATAAATTAGTATACTTTATAATAAATTAGCTGAAACATAACTAAACAATAGAAATCTATATCACTTTAGCGATGAAAATTAATAATATATGACAGATTGCGTAAACATAGTTTTGAACACAGAAACTCTGCGCAATCTCATTAGCTAACTTTGATCGTTTATAACTTGAAATATATTATGATGTCGACATTCTCATTTCGCGGGGGGGGGGGGGGGGGGGGGGGAGGGGGGGAAGAGATTTTCAACTCAAATTAATCTCTAAAATACTCTATTAAAATATTGTTTCCGGTACATGTGGGACACCTTTATTACGAATAAAATTTACACACGCTCACGCACATGCACCAAGTTTTCAATGAGACTTTGCTTCGATAAAACAACCAACGTGGAAAAGATATAATATAAATGGTCAAAGTTGATTTTCTCAAGTATCATACCTTGCTTCCAAACAAATTATCATAATTATTTCCCGGGTGACACAAAAGTTACCTCAAAAGACATTATTATATTATATGTATACGCGTGCCGAGAATTTATGTTGTTAAATTTGGAACTTTATATCCGCTTGAGCGCGCAACGAGCGAGTAAAAATTCGTGTAGTATTCCTTTCGTGTTTCCGCTATATTTCTGATTTACCCTCAGCGAAAGAAAAACATAGACATTTGGTCGTACGACTTGATTGTCCGTGAAATTCGACGCCAAAACTGAAGTCGCAAGAGAATACTGCGCCCCTTTCACGGCTTTCCGTGCGAAAAAAAATGGCACAGTCGACTAGAGAGCAACCGAAGTCTCATTATCGATTGACAGAACGTTGAAGTGTCTCCTGTGTTTACATGTCCCCGGGGGCAGTCGAGATATCATGGGGCTACCCTCGCCCGTGGGGGGTAGTCATCTCGCTTCGGTGCGTTCACCCTCGTCATTTTCACGCATATTGAGAACATAACACGTTTCCTCCTTCCGCTTTTTTCTCTGCTTCCACGCAGGTGGCATCCAGTTTCGCGGCGGGTATCTCAAAGATATTGTTTTAAAGCAAAAATCTGTCTCTCGCGAGCTGTAAATTGAGAGGAGATCCTACGCCAGATGACTTCGTTCTTGGGCCATTCACCCTCGCGACGTGTTAAGGAAAAGTGAAACTGAAGCCGGAACTTTTATGGAAGGTACCCATCAGATTTTTATCCATCTATAGCGTCGAGAAGAAGTTATTTATCAAGCTGCGTTTCCCCACCATACCTATTAGATGTTCTCCGAGCATCTAAAAATGGAAAATTGCCGAATGCACTTAAGAAAAATTAAGGACGTGACGCGATCTCTGCACGTTCGAATCACTAGCGAGAATCAAGTCACGCGAGAGCGTTCGCAGAATAATCGACAGTTCCATCCCAAGTGTGTCATTCCCCTCCGCAGTCCTCATTGTCGCATGTTGTTCTTCGTTGCGCTGCGGCTTTTCCGGAAATGACCGCATTAGGTATCGCGTCTTGGACTGATAGTCCGTGTAAACGGGAACGAGCGTCGCGCGGCACTCACGTGGGACTCCCAGAGCGTTCTCGCGAACTCGTATTCTCGCGACCGTGTCACCGCGACACGTACGTCAGACGTCTCTCGTATTCCCCGGAAAACCTGAGGGAAATCTCCCGCATCGCAGGATACGGCGACCCCATTTATCCTTCGACGACTTCCTCGTTCTCGACCGTCGACTGCTCTTCTCGACGAAGTAGAAACTCCGCGCACCGTTATCGCGTATTCCAACCGTGATTTTGAAAAAAACCCTTTATCACGCGCCGTTTCAATGAAATCGGCCTCTCTCGCTATATCAACCTAGTTTCATTTCCAATGTCGAGAAAATTGAATCTTTTTTTTCCGATGGAAACAATCTCGTTATAAAATTTATAAAATTTTGTCGTGCGTATATATGTAGATACGTTAACGTAATTTAGCAAATGCACTTGATTAGATACAGAATTCATTTTACATTGTTTACTACGTTTCATAATACACATACATTGACGTAAACATTATCTGGATTTAAACGTATAGCTGAAGATTTATTTAGTAGCGGATACATAAATATTCCCGCGTTTTAGAAACTGCGGGGGTGAAAGTAGTTATTCATCGCACAGGATTCACCTCGCGGAAGGATAACACGGATTACAGAAATTTATGCGCACGTCGATCCTGGCATTAGATTGCACGAACAGCAGTCAGATTTTGAGAAATATCCGTTGTAAGGAAGATCACGTACCTTCCTTTAGACAAGAAAAGTCATAGGTAAGAAGAAAAGCCGATATTCAAGCCTGCCTCAGGACGAGTCGCTCCTTTATTTCGCCGTAATAGAGAATCAAGGACCTCCTCGATTATCCATTATTCTCAGAGGAGGCCGACCTTTGTCTCCGTGGAATAAAGTGACTTTGAAAAACTTCCGTCTCCCGTTCGCGATTCTTCGCAACGTCTTTTAAGAAAGTATAAGAGAAAAAGAAGAATCCCTTTCGTTTCTGCTCAACCGCTGCAGTATCTTCTCAATTATCGAGTAGTGCGACATATAAAATGTAAATTTTTCAATCTCACATATATTGTCTATGCTATTAATTTTCGTATACATTTTCAATTTACTAAATCAAATTAATCACGCGTCACAGATGTATTACACTACAAATTTTCCAACGATATATAGTACGTATATCAAAATTCGTTTATTTCGGATTTCCCTAGCAACACAATTTCATTAAAACCTGAAAAATGAATAAAACTCCAATACAACGATTAATTCACTACTATGATGCGCTCGATGGATACTGCTCTTACAATAAAGTTCAATATTTTGTAAAAGTGTGATAGACACCACACTTACTTTGACGCATTTGTCCCTCATAGAAATATAGCAACGAGAGAGAGAGAGAGAGAGAGAGAGAGAGAGAGAGAGAGAGAGAGAGAGATACTTGAGAGCGAACTGTCGCATGTCGAATAGTATAAAAGGAAAAAATTGTCTCTTATGCAAGGACCTTTCCGCAGCATAGAGACGACGAACAACAAGACAGAATGAAAGAAAATGGAAAATAATGCGCAAATCGTGCTGCCTAGGAACCAGAGGAAAAACAAGAAGGGGAAAACGGAATAAAAACAGAGAATGATAAAGGAAAGGAAAGGATGGAAAGGTGTGGAGTCACGACTTTAGCAGAGAGTTTTCGAGACTTTTTAGATGAGCAGAACCATTAAAAACGCTAGCAAAACAACGCTTCATTATAAACCTTGTAGAATACTTCTCATCTTCTCCTTCCTGCTTTTACTTCATATCTCTCTCTCTCTCTCTCTCTCTCTCTCTCCCCCTCCCTCCCTCCCTCCCTCCCTCCTACCCCTTCTTTCTAGTTCGTTACTCTTTTTCCTTCATCTCTCTTCTAAGTTGTAAGTGCATAACAATAAGTGGAAAGAAGCGGCTTTTACAATGTCACTAACTTTTTACTTGTTATAATAAGAGACTGAGTAGAAATATTCAGGATTTCCAAAAGATCCGTATAAAATCCGCGTTTACAGATTCTTTTCAGGAATATTATTAAAAATGGCAATTTGACGAATGATATTCTAGTAAATATTAACAATATGATAGGAAACTATGCATAATCATAAAATTCGTTTTGTCAATATGTAAAATCAGTATTAATAAAGCAAATATATTGAGAAATAATAATATTTATATTTTCATGACGCAGCAAGCATTGCACAAATCAAATTGCTAACACCGCCGCGAAGTACAAAGATCGAGACGAAGCTATAAAGAAAAAAAATTTAAAGACGATGAATCGGCAAAGCGAGTCGGCCGAGTCCGATCACGTAGATTCATCTCGGTCATAAAACAAACCCGTTCCACCTCACTGTTTCCTACAGCCCATCCGAGAAAATGTATAGCCACGTACTCGTAGACTGTCTAAGCAGGTAACGACGTGCTGCATGTGAAAATACGTGAAAACGTACGTCTCGCGATAGCCGTAGCAATCGGATGCAGTAGATGATAGTAGTATCTTTTTACGCGGCGCGGCAAAGTGCTCCTACAACTTGTCGTTTCCGGAATGAAAGTGTAACATTATGTGTTTAAACGTGCACGCGCGCATATCATTTATTACGTATATGTATATAGTGTCACATCGAAAAAGCATCGCAAAGCAAACGTCGTAAATGAGAATTGCGAGAAGAACATAGCGAGCTGCGACTACTCGAGCGTTTGGCAGAGACAGCTGAAAAAGTGGCATTCTCCTCACTTTGTGCACCGTCGCAATGTTATCGTTAACGAAACGCGCTCCGACAGCCGTTCATATCTGTTCATAATACGCCTGGATGCAGGTACCAACTGAATTAATTTTGTGCGGACGCTTTTGTTCGCCATTCCTGCATAATGCCACGTAGTAGGCTGTACATTATGAGGAGTATATAGCTTTGACACAACGATAATGGAGTACAAATAAAACAAAGATATTCTATACGAAATTGTAGAAAGAAAGTTTTTACAATAATATCAAACAATTGTTGTATGTAACACGTAAACAATATACATAGATGTATATTTTTCGCTGGTAAAATGCAAATGAAATTTATGCATAAATTCTATTGTAACACTATAATAATGTGATTTTAAATGCGAGCAAGTTATTTGTAGTAGTAGCATAAAATATTATAATATTTTAAATAAGCATAAATATTAAAATATTTAACAGACCTATCTAAAGAAACATTTCTTCCGGCGCTTTCTTTTCAAAGCAGTAGTACGTACCACAAAAATTCGATCGATGTTCTTTTGCGAGATACAGACTATGAAGAATGACTATCATTAATCGAAGAAAAAGATGGTGGTCTCTGAGCTTAACGCATCTACGAAAGTAGGCGATAGGACAAGAATGAAATATGAATATCACGGTCATGAGGGAAAAATTTTTTACACACACACGTACATATATATATATATATATATA
>NW_017259457.1:28344-35082 GCF_001594045.1 Atta colombica
TATATATATATATATATACACATACACATACACACAAAAGAATTTATTTAAGAGTCACATCTTGTGAAATGATTTCATCTGTGATGTAAGACTTTTTTTCATTTTTTCTTTCGATAAAGGTTTGACGAGCGATTAAATATGAATATGTATTGCGGTGAAAATTTGTACGATCACAAATAATAAAAGACGTCACGTGCTATAGGTATATTGATGCGCATAATGCGCTCCGGCTTCGAAATGCCTTCTAATTCCTTTTGCGAGTGCATTGGCGTGCCACGAGACTATACGTGCAAGCGATATGCAAATATAATAAATAAAATCTCCAACACTGAGCAGAATACAAAATCGCGTGACACCGGTATAATGGAGCAGCGAGGATAGGACAGGGACAAAATATGGGTCTCGCGGCCATGGGGGTAGGAAGGCGTGTGCGCGACGACAGAAGTTGCTCGAGCAAACTGTCGCGGCGTGCTAGAATGTCGAGCTTATAAATCCAGCTGCTTCTCCCTCGTAGAGGCGTAACTGCGCTACAAGGCACCCAGAGGCGACATTAAAGGAGCACCGTAAGCCACCAAGACACTTTGGTATTTAAATGCCGGCACTGCCGGCAGAGTCCATGCTACACGGACAGGATAAATGAAATTGGGTGGAGAAGAGAGAGAGAGAGAGAGAGAGAGAGAGAGAGAGAGAGAGAGAGAGACGAAAGTTAGGACTGAAGAAGCGGCAGTGACGACACACAAGACTAGTAAGGATGCACGAAGAACGTATAAAGCGATGTAGGAGAATAAAAGTTGACGTCAATGCACGAGTGGCCGACGAAGAAAGGCCCGAATTCGAGGAGGTAAAGGACCACTCGGTGCCGGGAGCGGTAATTTAAGCGACACAACGAAACTCGCGGAGACAATTGCCGGCAGTGTAAAGGAGTAGTAGAGTCTGACAGTACCAGCCAATCTCCCTTCCTTCTCCTTGTCGCCCGTGTCTTCTCTACACTCTCGCTTCGCTGCACTAGAGCACCGCTTAAATCCAAGACGAACAGTCTTGGAACGCATTTCTGCACGCTACACATGACAATCCCTTTATTCGCGCCTTATTTGCAAACCAATTTCACGTGCAACGTTGCGTAGCACGGATGAAGTTATGTCGCAGATATGCATCACGGCGTGACTCGTGCTGCCCGTGCCGGCAATTATCTGGCCAAAGTGACGTATCACTATACGAGTCGCAAGCTTACGGTGATATCAAATACTAGTGCCAATACTGACGAGAAAAATTCAAGTTCAAAGTTCAAATCAAGTTCTATACGTGTTAAAATATTTGAAGAATGTATCATAAAATTACTTTAGAAAGAGACCAAAAATTCTTAAAGAAATATTCAATTAACCCTTCCAAAATATATAATTTTTACGAAATATCATATTCTTTTTAATTTCCTTATTTTCTCAATATTAAGATTTCAATAAACAAGATCAAAATTAAAATTATATTGCAGTTTACTTGCAGTTGACTAAAATACTAAATGATAACTTTAGTCAGTTTTGAGAAATTTAAAAGTTTCTTTTTTAATAGTTTAATAGAGACTCAAGAGTTTCTATAAGATTATGATAATTTTTGATTATAGAACCATTCCAATTGGATAAAAAGAGTATTCTGTGCTAATTAGTTAATTAACCGGTTACAAAAATTTAAATACAGTTTCATTTTGAATTTTAGTTAATTAATACAGTATAAACGAGTGTATGAGTCAATAGATTTTTTTCTTGTATTGACTCAGCGTTTATATTAATTAACTAAAATATATTATGATGACTAAGATTTTTTTTTTCTTGGGAAAATTAGAATTTCCAAATTAAAATTCTAGTTAGAACATACTAAGGAAGACCGAATATCGGCCGAAATGTTTATGTAATTAAAATTGTAAAGATTATCTCAAATAGATCACAGATCGCAATTAATAACTTTGGCTGTATGCTCAGAATTCTACAGAAAGAAAAGAAAGCACTGATGATCCAAAAAATTGTGTATACAATAGATACCGGATCAAATGTGACGTGTCAATTTAGCGGCCAACCGAAGCACATCGCGAAGGGCGTGGGTGAATCACGACTCGCAATACGCGACCGCAGGATATCCACAATGTTCGTAGATTGAAAGCAAACAGGTTATATATTTGTGGGCGCTCCGATAAAGCGCGCGTGTTTACGAATTTTTACACGGCGGTGGGTAAACAACGGGATTTCCACGAGGTCGCGTTACACCTCGAACAGCTCTACCGGCTGATGACATTTTCATATCGGTTTCCTGGTATTTTCCATTCGGTCTCTCCGCTTTATTCCCGCACGATAAATCCAACCGTTAGTGTTTGTAGGACCGCTCGTCATCGATCATCGTACGTACATAATCACCGCGTACGATCCGTCGTCCGTTATTCCGGAGACCGGCGAACGATGCAGAAACAACGGATCGTCCTGGCGTACGACAATGTTGTCACGGCTATAAAATTTCCGGGATAGATGCGTGCCACTATTTCCCATTCGACTACTGCTGCGAAATGGTCAGTTAACGTCCGATCAAAGAGCCGTCACGATGTTGTTTTAATAGCAATATTTTAAAGGCGAATTTCATTGCAAATATCTTTCGCGCGCGACTGTCCATCACATTGCATTGTAATGAATATTAGTATAAACGATTGATAAAGCGCTTTTAAGCGATAATAGGTACAGCTTTATTTTTCAACTTAATGGTGATAATATACACAAAGGTTGAATAAAGAGCATACAGCCAAAGTTATTAATTGCGATCTGTGATCTATTTGAGATAATCTTTACAATTTTAATTACATAAACATTTCGGCCGATATTCGGCCTTCCTTAGTATGTTCTAACTAGAATTTTAATTTGGAAATTCTAATTTTCCCAAGAAAAAAAAAATCTTAGTCATCATAATATATTTTAGTTAATTAATATAAACGCTGAGTCAATACAAGAAAAAATCTATTGACTCATACACTCGTTTATACTGTATTAATTAACTAAAATTCAAAATGAAACTGTATTTAAATTTTTGTAACCGGTTAATTAACTAATTAGCACAGAATACTCTACGTAAAGTTGACTTTATCTATCGAATAGATTGATGTAGGTACGTCTAAATAGAAATTAGAAGATTTTAATTGAAAAGTTTTAATTGATAAGTAGAAAACAATACTTAACAATACTTAAAATCAATATTTACAAATACAAATTACTTAACAAAAATTACAAATCCTTTCTTGTTATATTTTCATTTTGACAAATAGAAGCAAATATTTCATATGAATATTTAAAAAAAAACTAGAATTAAATTTATGTAAACATACTTTATTATCTCAAGATCTTAATAGAAGTATTGTTTGAAACTTCGCTGCTCTTTTCAACTTATAATTCGCATCTTCAGCAGTTTTCGAGCGTTTCGAGTCATTCACTGAACGATGACTTGCTTGTCGCATACCTCTTATGAAGTTCATCTCTCACGTCACTATAGTATCCGATATAAGAATCGTCGAGAAAGAAGAAAGCGAGAAAAATTCGACGAAGATGCTGAAACGCATAAATGGCGAGATAGATAGAATGTAAGTATATGTGCTCGTGCACGTGGAATTTAAGAAGAAATATTGTATGTGGTATACGCATGTTCACATATATAATTAACGATGCTTAATTTATCGATATAATGTTTTTTTTGTTTCTGATACCATTCGCGTAGATTTTTAAAGTTCTTCGATTTTAGCAAGAATGTAAATTATGCATACAATACGTTAATTAAATTATGAATACAAAGTTAGAAGCGCTTAATCGAAAGCGCTTGTCAAGCTTTTCTCTACGATGCAGCAATCGGATTAACGAGAAGCCGTTAAGCGCTATCGATATTTGTTAAAACCTCTCCTCATACGTCCTATAAATTAAGCAGATTTGTGGTCGAATTTAACGTGACCATGCTCTGAGATTATATCAGATGTGAGAAGTTTCCGGATTTCGAGAGCCAAGTTCGGACCAAAAGCAGACCAAAAGCGTGTCACGCTTAAAATCGGATTTTGCTTCGTAATTTGTATCCGTATAAACCGCAGCCGTCTCGAAATTGATATCAGCTTTTGTGACAATCGCTGCTATGACGAGAGCAACATCCCATTCCTCTCTTTTGACTTGAAATTCATTTCAAACCATTCACCTTTTTCGACAGACACTCGTAAAAATTTTTACTTCCACTTAATCGACGAACATGCGAACGTTATTCGCGTGAAGCACGAAAGCATACTCTTTGTCTGTGCGGTCAAGGTTAATTAAACTTAAAGCATACACTAAATACTTGCCTTTACTGCGGAAGTGCGTGTTGATGTGAATCACGTGAGGTAGGTGTTTATGATAAAGTGAAAGTGTTGTGGGCAAGCAGTGAAAGTGTTGTGGGCATGCGGATAATTCATGTAGAGAGTACACGATCGTGTTTCCAAGATTCATCGCTCCTTAACATGTTTCACGCGGTGTATTATTTAATTATGTAAAAATAATTTTTTTCCTTACTAAACTAAATCTCAGGAGTGTTGGCAGTATGAAATTTAGATTATTTCGTAAAGCATTTATTACACAATGTCAAAGGAAGATATTTTTAAGATTAGGTAAATTTTTTTTTTTAAATTATAGGTGTAAGAAAACGTAATATGGAAAGAAAGAAAAACAAAGTCTTTTCGTTCCTTTTTTCATTTCACGATAGTTGCTGCGACGTACATGCATTTCTCGAAAATAGCGGAAAAGCTACCGATGATGGTCGTTGAATGAGCTCGGTGGTCTCGTCTTCTGTTTGTTGAACCCGCAAAAACATGGAGAGAAGAGGACCCTGAGAATCTCAGGGTAGAATACCCTGGATGACGCGATTTCCGAGTGACCGAAAGCGACGACGATTTACTGGAGAACGCTACACGTTTTTTTTTCCTATCCGCTATCCGAGAGAGCGCGAATAAGAGGAGACCGCGAATCGACGGACCAAGGATAACCCGCATGCGGCGTGTCTCCGCGTATTTTCAAGCATTGTCGACAAACAATGAAACGGTTACGGGACGCGTTAACGGCGGCCATTGTCTCGCACTCGTGACAGGGGCAAAATGTTCGCGCACAATGGCTTCCTCATACGTCTGACTACGCGCATCCCGCTGTTCCTGGTAACCAGGGGGACAACACTCTACATCTCTCTTTTCGACCTCTCTTCCACGCCCGCTCTCGCTCCTCTTTCCCCTTTGGCCTTTCCTTCTCCCGTTTTTGCTCGATCCTCGTTTTCATCGGACAAAACAGCATTGGCGCGTACGAGTTTGAGATAACGATAATTATCACGAGCTCCGCGATCATGCATTCGGCATACTTGCCTGCGACGCGCGGATACGCTCGCTATTGTTGGAAAATTCAGACGCAGAGTTTACATAAACAGTCTTGTGTATTAGCTAGCTATCAGTTAGTACAACACACAAGCAAGTACATCTGCGACGTATGTACATATAAATTATTCCTAAATTTCATGTATACTTATCAGAGATTTCAAAAGCACAAATTATAATGAATGCCTAACTTCTATTTAGTCTAATTTTCAAACGATTTGCTTTTTACAGAGCATCTCTTTATACATATATGTAGTGTCTATACATACTCTCAATTATTTAAATAATATACATAATAAATTATTTAAAAAATTTTCGAATAAAATTTATTTCGTTTAAAAAAATCTATAATGAGTTAGACTAAAATAAAAATCTAAAAAATGTTTTAAATGTTTTAATAATAGTTTTATTTCATTTAATGGAATAATATCTATTTTATTAATATTTATTACACGTTTTGTAAAATGCACGACTACCGAAAATTGTACTTTATTGCACATTGAATTCGTCATAAAGTACCTTGAAAATTATAGTAAAATAAAAAAATATTCCATAAAAAAATAAAACTGTCATTAAAAATATTTTTAAAAATAATTTTAAATTTTAAAATCATTATGTAAACACAAACTTCTCTTTCTCGAATCATTAATATTGATTAGGTGCTTTGTCATATTTCAAATTTTAAATATGACGGTCATTTTGTCGATTATAACTTCCAGTCTTAATTAATCAAGCTTAATTATTTACAAAATATGAAAAAAATACATTTTTACATTTTATATAACATACAGATATATGATTTTTTTCATATACTGCTATTATATTACGATACTATTGTTAGCGGAGATTAAATCCTTATATATATAAATATATCGCATGTTACGCGATATATTTCTCGAGGTATATTATTTCCGTCTACCCAATATTTGGAAAAACTACTTTGATTTAGTAGGGAGAAGAGTCACGCGAGCGAAAAATTCGCGCCGCACCGACGGAAACGTATATGAGCATTTGGAATCCCATTCTCGCGTGTGCTAATGCGAATTTCTGGCATTACGGACATGAAACATGGCCATGCCACGCCTGATTCAGGCAGGTCCACAAGCACAACTCGGCATGCTGCCGGCAGAGACACGCGGATTTAACGAGAACCGTATCGGATGCATCAGACGCAGCCGGACGGCATAAACACATTGAGCCTATCGATCGGATTTCCACCCGTGCCGCGCGGCGAGAGCAAAGAGCAATGTGAGAAATTACAGGTGGCTTTCCTGCGTGCGTCCGCTCTCTCTCTCTCTCTCTCTCTCTCTCTCTCTCTCTCTCTCTCTCTCTCTCTCTCT
>NW_017259457.1:35182-37256 GCF_001594045.1 Atta colombica
CTCTCTTGATATTAATAATGCATTTGAAATCCCGGCGAAAAACGTGATAAGCCGAAGTAGATAACGGCGAGGCCTCTCGGCGCCGAAATTTCAGGCGATTCACGCTACACGATAATATAACGCACAATGTAAAAATCACGATACCCGCAGGAGACACGCGTGAAAGCCTGGAATTTCAATATTTTGGAAACGAAGTGTTTGCGCGAGAGTACTGGATGTTCATTGGATTCTCCCATTAGTATCATTTTAGGAAGCGACGCGGAAGTCATTGAAATCTCATAACGAGATGAATATTTCACGGACATTTTCAGCGATTACACGCTCATTGGAATACAAGTATTATTGATTTTTCAATTAAAGATTTGGTTGTGTGAATCAAGCGTAATACTATATGCCTAAAGCTCAGAATTTTATTATAGTTATTAATTCAAACTGTTTTACATGTAATAATCAATATTGTTTTACAATACAATAAAGAATACATTTGCACATAATTTGTAGATTTGAAGAAAAAAAAGAAGAAACTTGGAAATGAAAGCAAACAATTGCGTCTAAAATTACTCCACAAACATAAAATTTCTTCTTCTGACAGCATGGTTAAGTTAACTGTACATCATAAGATATAGACGAAAATTTTTCTCGTTGCTTTGCCACTCGTGTACAACGCAGTGCGAGGGACTTCGTTAAAGGCGGCACCGTGTAAAAATTAGGAAATCGTTCTTTCGAGGACTCGAGAATGCGAAAGTGCGACAAGCTCCGGCAAGTAAATAATACCGTCTCGACAAGAGTCACGTAATTGCTTATTGTCGCCAAGTCGAGTGGCGCGAGCGTTTCTCTCGGAGGTCATAAGATTTCCCGGAAAATACGGAAATGAAGTCGCTTAGACGCAACTTCGCCGCCGCCACCCCCACGGTTATCGTCGTCACGAAGATCTCGACTCTCGTTCCCTTGATTTCCCTTTTCGCTCCATGACCGATCGCGCTCCTACACTTCACAAATTGCTTCGTTGCTCACGAACAAATCCCACGTTAATTGATACCGACTGCCTTTTAGATTGGGTGTTCACGTTAATTCTGGAATGGCAAAGTTGCTGCCAATACGACAGAAAGCCGCGGAATAAAGATTAAACTGTGATCGCGCGTACAAATTTTTTCTCGAATTGTTGCGATGATTCGCAGGTCGATAATCTTGAAATGCAAAAATTTTGTTATTCTTTCTATATTATCGCTTACGCCTTACGCGGTTGCTATTTGATTTAAAGCAGTTTTAAAATTATAAAAATCTTTTTCCATTTGGTTTTCTTCTCCTGAGAATCGTTATGGCAAATAAATGTAAAACCGTTTATGTCAGTACATATGGCACAGTTTTTGATTGGCCTTACAAATTTTACTTATATTGTAAATTTAGAGTTCTATGAATGAGGGGATATGGCAATTCATTAATATGATCATTATATTTAATTCTATCTTAAACTCATTGATTTTTTTATCATCTCGCGCGGATTCACGGATTCATAAAACATAAAAAAAAAAAAAAAAAAACTGAATTTAAGTTGACTTTATCCGCGCACGCGATTTGTTAAAATGCGACAAAGTCAAGATTCATTTAATTCTCAATTCTCACAGCTTGCCATGAAATAAAGATGAAAGAAAAGAACTAAAAGATAAAGTAAAATAAAAATCTAGTAACTCAAAAATTTAGAGAAAATCTTTAATTTTCCTTATTAAGCACATTCGCATTTTTGTTACCTACATATTTTGCCAGATTTTATTCAAACGAGTCACGATCAAGCAAATATGGAATTTCCTTGATTCGCGCACGTATGCTCGAATTTTGTTACGACAGTAACAACTTCAACCTGTTGCAGATGTACGTGCTCATCTTCGAAAAAAACTGATCAAATGTTTCTACTTTCCTGAATGACACGTTTGAATTCCATCTCATTCGATTTGTTATCACCTCACGATCGAGAATAACTGCATGCGTATTTATTTATGCGTGTCCGCTGACACATACTTTTGATATATGTATCATATACATATGATATACACGTGAATATATAATTATATATATA
>NW_017259457.1:37356-38488 GCF_001594045.1 Atta colombica
AGGATAGAAAACGAAATATATTGACGCAACGGTATAGACATAGTTGGCCCCGATCTGTCATACAAATCATTTGCTTTGGGTCGTCTCTATGACGTGCACCTTCACCAGATGCATCGTGGCAACTCGTTGCTACTTTTGCCTTCTATCCACGTAAATATACCAGTTTCCCAATATGATGTAGCTATATATCGTAAATAATCGGCTATATATCGTAAATAACGCGTCTTACAGTTGCTACTACACAGCTTGATCATACAAACAAATTTATAATATTGTGACTTTTATATGTAGTATACATTTAATTATGAATATAAATATAAAAATACCAAAGTTAACAAAAACTCCATTGCTGGATTTGCTTTTCTTTTGCAAAATTCATTGGGAGAAACAGTCAATTTCGAAGAAAAAGCGAGCATTCGCCAAAAGTGCCATCAGTAATTTAATAATTGTGAAAAGAAACACGCTGGATAATCAAGGATCACGCACATCATGTGGCCTTATTTCATATTGTTATATCCTGGCAATCTCTACCATAATAAGCAGTAATACCGAATGTTATACCAAGCCAATGGCATTATTTTTCTTGATTGCGTTATAGCGCATTCTGATAAATAGGCAGTTATTTCCGCAATATTTTATATTCCAAGCCAAGTAAGGTGCGATGTTTTCCAGATCCATTGCGCAATTTTTATCGCCGACACGAATATTAGATCCTACTCCATTTCTATATACCTTCTCTTGCCTCCATAAAAGCAATAACACATAATTCACGGGGTTAACAGTTTGGCTCCGCATGAGATAAGCGAGTGCCAAGCTGGCACAACTCGTGTCTACATTCCTCAAACCTTCATCGAAAACACCATTTAATTTAAGTATTCGTAAACTTTTTGAATTTTTCTATAAAAGTTTTATTTCTACTACAATTTTTTAAACGTAAAATATTAAACTACAAAATATACCAGGGGAGATTAAACAAATATTTGATTAATAAAAATCTGTGAGAATTGACACTATGCGTTCTGCGCCGTAAAAAAATATTATTTCCTTCCTGTGTTGTGCGAAATATTATTTTCTAATTGCAGTTAAAACATACATTGCGATGTATCATTACAATATATATATATATATATAT
>NW_017259457.1:38588-40282 GCF_001594045.1 Atta colombica
CACTTCGAAACTTACATTGAACGTCGCAAGAACGAATCGTCTAAAAACAGAGATGCCTGTTTCCGCGAGATGACTCGTGGAAGAAATAAAATTCGTCGAAACGAACGTCGCACTCCGAAGAAAAAGTTGCGACTGAAATGTCAAATTTGATGTGTTGAAAAAGATGACGGCAGGGAACGAAGAATACCAGACGCAAAAGGAAAGAAACGCATGGAGGAAGGTAGACCGGAGACCAGGTCACCCAGCACAAAGAACGATGATGAATCGCGGCTTGATGATTGTAAGAAACTGCAACGCACAAGTCCGGAGGTCTCTGGAGTCTCGAATGCACCTTACCTATCGATCTAGCGTATCGACAAACTCGACAAATACTTAAAAAATTATAATAAAATAAAAAACACAACATGCAACTATCTCACATACGATATTCCTATTCTAACTGTAATAATAAAAAAAATTGTACTTTAAGAATTTTAAAAATAACGTACAATATGAGAATCAAAAGATTAAAAACCAAAAACATATATGGAGCATTCCACGTGAAAGGAGTCTAAAAATAATCTAAAAATAAATTGTTTAAGATCTTCAAAATAATCATGAAAATATGTAAGGCCATATTGTATAATGTTGAAGATAAACAAAATAAATATTATATGCCTTGCACCCAAGATATTAGAGATAGTTTAAAGTTCTCTTTTTTGTTATCATTTGTAGTTAAAATTACAAAATACATAAAATTTTTATACATATAAATTTTTTATAATTTTACTTTCAGATAAAAAATTAATTTTAATAAGAAAAAATAAATAGTGTGGAAAAAACTAATTTTTTAACTTTAAATAAATAAATGAAAATTATATCCACTTTTCTAAAATCTAAAAAAATTCTCAAAAATACTCCAATATATGAAGAATGTGATACCGTAAAGAAAATTTTGGGATCACAATGGGATTAGTAAATGAATTTTTTTTTCTAAACAAAATTGAAATTTCTGCCAAAAACTTGATAATATCACTTTATTAATTACACAATACATTTGTATAACTAATATATAACTAATTGTTCAACACTACATAATATACTTATTTTTAACATATAATTGTGAAATAAAAATTAATTCTAGAGTCTTAGTGTTTATATTCTTTAGAGCTTTTATTTCTTCTTGTTCTTTGGAAAGAACTCCCATACCTTATCATAATTTAATTCTTTTAAAATAAGTTGATCTTTTGCAGGAATAATTGTATGATATTTTAATGTACCCGAATTAGTTTTTATTAATGTGAATCTTGGTTCCAAAAATTCATTTAATTTATCGTTTTTGAACTAAATAAAATTGTTGTCTCTTTTGTCATGTGGGTCAAAAACAATTTAAAAGACAATTTTATTTAGTTCAAAAGTAATTCACAATAAATAAAATAAATTTTTGGAACCAAGATTCGCATTAGTGAAAATTATTTCGGGTGCATTAAAATATTATACAATTATTTCTGCAAAAGATCAACGTATTTTAAAAGAATTAAGTTATGATAAGGAATGGGACCTCTTTCATAAAAATATACATAAAAATATTATACGATTATTCTTGCAAAAGATCAATTTTTTTAGAATTAAGTTATGATTCCAGAATTGTTTTTAATTTCACAATTATATTAAAAATATATTAAAAATATATTAAAAATATATTATGTAGTGTT
>NW_017259457.1:40319-57337 GCF_001594045.1 Atta colombica
ATACATATGTACATATATATATATATATATATATATATATAATAGTATTTTCGGGAATTTTTTCATATTTTTCCATATTTTTTCATATTTTTTAAAAATGAATAATTTATTTACTCAAAGTTAAAAAATTGATATGTTTTCCACATTATTTATTTTTCCTCATTAAAATTAACTTAAGATTATCTGAAAGTAGGTATGTCAACTTACATTTCATGATTATTTTAAAAATCTTAAACAGTTTATTTTTAGGTGAATTCCTTTCACGTGGAATGCCCCATTTATTATTTTCATTATAATTTATGATTCAACATAAAGATAAAAATGTAAAAAAAATTTTATAAAAATACGTAAAAAAAAGACTCTACATGAAAGAAAATTGTACACTATTTATATTTCGATTCTTGAAAGTTATTATATTATTATATTTTCAGAACACAAAACGCGTTGCCATATGTTTCATTTTTCAAGTTTGAACATTGGATGATGACAAATGTGACTTCGTGTTATCTTTCCGAAATCATATCTTGTTAAATATTTCCTGTACGAACCTATTCTATAAATCTGTTCCCTTCTGATCCTCGACAATTTATAAGAATTGTCTACTTCGTGCTCCATCGGCGATCCCAGTGTCCGATATTGTCAAGCATCTCAAGTGGAAGTGACATCGTTCGCGGCCCTGCGCGAAATTCCACTTGAACTCGCGCCGACATTCCCGATAACGAAGGAGACATCTTTCGGGATAAAGACGCGGAGATAGAGAAAATGCGTGCAGAAGTTACGGGAAGCGGAAAGGGGCGACCGGAAGAAAGGAAGAAACGATGCGAGAGAAACGAGAGATTGGTTGAAGAAAACGAGAGGAGAATAGAATGTGGCGAAAGGAGGAAAAAGCGCAGAATCGTTTCTGGTCGATTTTTCAGGACGAAGAGGAGGCGTCATCTTCCTCTTTTGAAAACGTCATGTAACCGGAAGTGAGAACGTTGCGGCGTTTCTGGCAAGCCGCAGTATGCCATTCGGTTTTGGTAGAAAAGGACGAGAAAAGAGAACGAGAAAGGAATGAGCGATGGTGGTGCGAAGGAGGAAGGGATATCAGGGTCGTTGAAGGTGCTGGAAAACGAAGGAGACGAGGGAATTGAAGCGTGGCTGTGGAGGCCCGCTCGTGGAAAGGGAAATACTTTATAATTGAAAAGCTTCGCTTAAATGGGAACGTTTCTCTCTTTACGCCTCGACGTCATATAAAAGTGAGAGCCCGCCGCGCCGCGCCGCACCGTCGACCGGATAGAGGGGGATAAACGAATTTATTACGGACAGGTCTCTCTGTTTGGACGCGTATGTGCGCGTTTAACTTCTCACGAGTGCGGAAACGATTATTCTGGTGGAACGGGTTTCCGTGTAATTAAAATTTCCGTGTTTAATCTCCATTATTGAACAAAACGAGCGCACAATCCCTCGGCAACGATCTATGCTTGTATAAATAGTAACAAACAGTGAAATGCAAAACGCAAAAATGCAGATTATAAATTCGTATAAATGCGTAAATCGATGAAATAGCTTCCGGGATATCACACGGTAATCTTATTGCGTATAGTAAATAAAAGCGCAAGTTACTTCCAATTTCTGTTCCCTCTTATAAATCTTTTCAAGTGATGTGTACAGAGTTTCAAGAGCCGCATATTAGTACCAGAACTTTTTTCTTCAACTAATTTACATTCACTGCTTTCTTAGCGGTGAAAATTTAAGCTAAAGCTTGATTATCCAGTTATCCAACATCAAAAACTCAAGACTTTTAAATTAAGTTTCTGAAGAATAAAAGGATAAACCTCATTTTTCCGTTCATTGGGGGTAGAGATATTTTCCTACAAAGATTTAATTTAGACCGTAATTACCAAGTTATCTCAAGTATAAAATGAACCATAGAGTCCCCAGATTAAATTTGTACTAACGACAAATACACATCATATTTCTTTAAGAATACATTCCTCTGCAAATAATATATTTTTTTTTCATATATGTGTATAATATATTATTGTAGCATTTGTTATGTTACAATAACGTTATATTTATTAACGTTTTTTAAAAATGTTTTTTAAAAACCTTTCGGAAATAAACTATTGGAAAACCAAATAATCACTATTGGATTTTAATAATAATTATTCGCTCTTTAATAATGAGTATTTATTATCCAATAATCAGATTGTTTACAATGATCACTCCTCAATAGTTTTTAACGGAATGATTACTGATTCCACTAGTCGGATTATTTGCAATAATCATTTCTCAATAGCTTTTGACAAAGTAATTATTGATTCCCTAATCAGATTATTTAAAATAATCATTCTCCAATAGTTTTTGATTGAGCAATTATTGATTTTCTAATCAGATTATCCGTAATAATCACTACAGCGCACTATTTTAATAGTTATGTATATGAATGATTATATATTATATTATATTATATTACTGGCTTTTTCAGTAATCAGAGAACTATCCATAATAATGACTATTTAAATAAACTGTGCCTAATTATAATTCATTAAGCTTATAATCAAGAGACTATAATGCTATATCAGTAATCAAAGTAATAATTGCAATAATCATCCTTGTAGTCTAACTATTCGTTGAACAAATTAAACTAAAATTTTTTAGGTTCGTTTATGAAATACTTATGTATATTTACTAAATACTCATGTATATTTTAGCTATACGTGATAATATCTATTTGATAATATCTATTGACCAAATATGTCACAGTTATACATTTATAAACATTCAGGATTCGTGAGTCATCGAAGAAGCAGTTCCCATACGATCATAGAGATCAAGCAACACTAGATGAGGTACAACTTTAGATGGATGACAGCTGAAGAGCATCGTGAAATTAGATCCCGATTTCAAGAGAAAATCTTTTTTTTATCATAATTTTGTCGTGTATATTCTAAAATATCATGTTAAACACTAATATTTATTTTAGCAGTAATACTGAATTAATTAATTTTTTCAATAATTAACTGAACAGTTTTCCCAATCTAATAGTAGTTCTTCTCAATTTACGAACGAACTATGACTGAATAATCAAATAGTTTCACTAATAGTCCATTCCGTAAGGGTGTATATAGTAGTATCACGTATTAC
Organism: Atta colombica; assembly: GCF_001594045.1. Lineage (NCBI taxonomy): Eukaryota > Metazoa > Arthropoda > Insecta > Hymenoptera > Formicidae > Atta > Atta colombica. The sequence continues at coordinate 43,449 of NW_017259457.1, forward strand.
AGTATACATTATTTTTATAGTACAAAACTAAAAATTTTTTTCAGTAAAAGCACATTTCGCAAAAGCAACATACGGTGCGGCAATTATACCAGCAGAATCCAAATTAGCTTCCTGTAATTTGCGTTCGTAAAAACCGCTAACGATCGCTTTCAGCCAGGATGAAATTACCCTAATCAAGTTCGGGGAGAGCAATTCAAGCCGCCACCACCGGCCACGTGTCTACTGACAAATATAACTATTTTTATGTTCTGCCGACCGAGAAGCTCTTTTCATCGTAAGAATTTTTCCATGAATCTAGTACCATCAGAGACGTGCCATCGTCATCATCGACATGATCGTCGCCATCGTCGTCGTCGTCGTCGTCCTCGTCGTCGTCGTCGCCGTCGTCGTCGTCGTCGTCGTCGTCATCGTCGTCGTCGTCGTCGTCGTCGTCGTCGTCATCGCCGTCGTCGTCATCGTCGTCGTCGTCGTCGTCGTCGTCGTCGTCGTCGTCGTCGTCGTCGTCGTCGTCGTTGTCGTCGTCGTCGTCGCCTTCCTTGTGAAGGGGATGAAGTGAAATTGATTGAACCGGTGACCTCAAAACTTATATCATCTTTGAAATAGTATCATCTTTGGTCGGAATAAAGTGCAGAAGTGTGAGTGTGATATATACTATAAGGTAGAGTATTTTCATGGTATAGATAACTTTATGATTTTTTTATATGTACGCACATGAATGAGTACAAAATTATTGTCTCGTGAAATTTTGGTTTTTACTGTAATACGAGTGTCCTCTTTTTCTCTTAATGGTCATGATGAATCTTTTTCTTTTAATACTCATAATCTCATACATTATATTTCATTTAGCAAATATTTCAAATATACTGAAATTAATAACGAAATTACTTTACTCTATATATACGACTAAGAGAGGTGAGAGGTGATGGCAGATATAAAGGGATGGATAAAGGGTGGTTGGGTTTTGTCTGTTCATTCGGCGAGTAACGAAGTTAGAGCCGAGGCGGCTAATCCAATCATTCGACCACCTCTCTCTCTCTCTCTCTCTCTCTCTCTCTCTCTCTCTCTCTCTCTCTCTCTCTCCCCCCCCCCCCCCCTCTCCTCCCTTCTCCTTCTCTTTCCTACATTCCCTTTTATCTTTCTTCAACGCTACATCTTTTCCTCCCCCCCATCTCCTTATCTATCTATTTATTATCAATCTATCCATTTCGATTCTGTTACATCGAGCAGCTGTCCTATTTATATCTTTTTGTTCCAATTTCATAAAATCAACTGAAATCTGTTTTATCTTTGTCGGTCTTGTATTTTTTGTTTTATTTAGATTTCCTATTGTTTCCAGCTTCCCGAGGAAGATAAAACACAATAATTCGCACAAAGCAAATATTACTTGCGCTGATTTATCTGTAATATAAAATCCATAAAGATTGCGGAAGATGAGATATGGAAAATACAAGAAAAGACAAGATACAATTTATAACAAACTTATAGGATTGTGTAAAATTTCTCTCTGAAAATACAATGACAAACAATACCGAAACATATTTTAGTGAGAGTATAAAACATAGGAATTATTAAGTCCTCTTTACAGTTGCCCGACATAATTAAACTAGCGCATAATTTAATTTCAACGGACATTGTTCAGTATTATGTAATGTGTCATTTAATGAATATAAATTCTATAACAATTGATTAAATATTACTAGATGTATCAACATTAATTCAATAAAATACAAATCAGCAAAACAAATTTATGGAACCTTTCGCAATTCTTTTTTAATGTAGCTAATTACTTTTTATAAGCATCTAAAATAGCAATATGTCATTGTCAAGGCGTATTTGTAAAACGACACATTTTGTCATGCCAAATTGTCTATCAGAAAAAAATGACAGGATAAAATAGGAACGATAATCGAAGAAGCGATAGATCCTTTGAAGCAGTCCTTCCTTCTTCCCTAATTTACTTTGAATAGCGGTTGATTGATCAAGATTGAATAAGGCGATGTATTAGGTGTGGGAAAAAGTTCGTGGCGTTTTTTTAATGCCATCTAACGGGAAAAACGCCACGAACTTTTTCCCACACCTAATAATATAATTACGTATTGCGAAAATATTGATATTAGACGATGGATATGGGCCAACTTTTTTCAATGCGTTGAGTTTATCCTATGTCTCACGATTATTATTCAAGATATCATAATGAATAATTTTTCTCGCTCATATTCACACAAAATAAATTGTTTTGACAAAAAGTATGCTAAAGCATATTAAGATTACAAAAAAGCAATATAATAAATATCATCAGCATTATAGCCAATTAGGATCCGATAATAAAGTAAGTATAAATATATTTATATTATATGTATATTTAACTTTTAATAACCGTAACAATCTCTTTATTAATGTGAAAAAATTTTTTCAGAATACCTGGTCAACAAAAACTACTTTGCTACATTTTAAGGATGTCCAGCGACGTAAATGGCGAAACAGTCGAATGTCTCAGGCTATGATTGTCCAAACGCAATTCTTGTCTACACGATACGAAATCAAGAATTGTGTGGGGACATCAGCGCTCGGGGCGCGAATCAACTAGAAGGAAATATTTTTATTATATAAATTATATTATTGTATCAACTATAAAAGAAAAATTATATTGTGAATTAATTTCAATCAATTGTGCTATCTATTCGTAACACAATATTATACATAAAACATTATCTTACACAATAATTAAAAAATTACAATAAATTGTGTCCACGGTATATATAAAATCTTAAATAAAATAATATTTTATAATATTAAATAGATAAAGATTTTTTGGAAATTTATATTTTAAGTTTGATCATTTTTTCTCTCTCTTTAAATCAAATTTCCTGCACTTAATAAAAGAAAATTTAAATTTTTCATCGAATTTTTTCTACGTGATTATAGATTTAGTTTAAAGATCAATTTTTTAGTTTTAATGAGACAAAATTATAATCTAGCAACACTAGGTTTGAAAAAATTAAGTATTAAGTAATTAAAGTGACTGTAATAATATAGAATTAGTGTAATAAAATCTTATTATACAAGTAGACGGAATGACGGAAATCAAATGTTTGCATTAACATGGTACATTTGCCGCAGCTAAAAGAGAAATTGGGAAACGGAAAGAAATGATCTCACTGTGAGAGACTTTCGTAGATGTTAACTACAAGTGTATAAGTTTGTACGTACGAGCACATTTACACGTAGTAGTTACGAGGAATGGACAAATGGCGTCGTCAGCACCTCCGTTTTCAGCAGGAACAGAATCAGAACTATTCTTCGACCAAGGCTATTCTCTTTCCCTTTCATGCACAGTGGTGTAATGTCTCGACAAAAACAAATGGACAAAAAAATTCCATCACAGACAATATCGATTTTTGGTTATGACAATAGAAGAAACACATCAACAATACGATCATGATCTCAACAAGAGAAAAAAGGAAAAAAAAATTCATTATGATATCACGGGTACATTTGAATATGGAATTCAAATGTTTATTTTATTTCTATATTAATATTTACAAACATATATATTACTTACTTAAAAATATAGCTCTGAATAAATTTAAGTCGAAATATAGATTAATAATATTCATTTGAGTGATGTTTTATTATATATAACAATTGATATGATTTAATAAATACTAATATTTAAATTTATAAAATAAAGTTATTAGCATAATTTAAAGGTTCAGGAAATCCTTTAATTATTCTAATACTTTATTTTATAGGTTTAAATATTTATTAGGAGCTCTCAAAACAAATATGGATAAAAGGGATTTTTTGCTCATCTTATTTTTGTTTTAAATCTTCCAATATACATTTCCAATGTACTAAAAATGTATAAATAATACAATGACGACACGATACTACACATCTCTTTTGGTTCCCAGCTACATGAGATAATCGCGACCGTGCAAAACAAGTTTGTGCATTCGCAAATGTTCTAGAAAGTCATGCATTCCCATGAGATAACTTCGGCGAACGTGACATATTCGAATGCGCCGAGTGATTTGTGAGCACGAAGGGGAAATAAGGAGAAGATAAGCGAGGTGAGCGATGCGCAACGTCTTCGTGAATGTAAGAAGAGGCGTGCAAAAGTGCGTCTGTGCATTAACTGCGAAGTGTGCTCAGTGTGCTGCGTGGTAGACGGTCCCATTATAAGAGTACCTACACACAAGCACATCGTTGCATCACCGAGCGCATAACTATGCGCCTACTGGTGGACGTCGGAGCACAATATGTATGAACACGTACGAATAAGTGTACGTGATGGTGGTTGGCACAGATACACTGGATACATTATGCATCGCGGATTTTACCCCGTATAATGCACTTGTTACCTATGCATATAACGGTCGCGCCAAGATGAAGTGTCGAGGGGTGGAAAAAGAATGGGAGAATGCCATAACGGACAGATTACTTTTTCGAGGAAGATAACCCACCTCGCAAGTCGTCTTCGCGTATTTATTCGCGCCTAAGTAAAAAACAGGATTCATCTCGGCTGCAGTAAATTACGCCGCGCCGCAACAAAAAAAAAGCTTTATGCTATTAAACACTCCAATAAAAAGAGTATGTGCATTGTGCATCGTTAAGCTCTTATCCTAGTATACCTTTTATTCGTAAGCCGATAATCTGATCTGATTTTATTTAAAGAAAGATAGTTACGTAAGGTTCAGTAAGACTTAAGTCTTTAACACCGACTATTCAAAAATTGCTCGAGCTTTATAAATTTTTCCAAGATTAATTACGAAATATATTTTTCTAGAAAATATTTAAGATTAAAATCGTCAATAGACATATCAATAGATAAACGTTAGATTTAATAAGTCGGAAATAACTAATGCAATTAAACGGATTATATTTTCCTTATTTATATAATAAATAAAAATACATAATTCAATTTAATTAAATTAGTGATTTATCAAAGATAATATTTCAAGTATATGCATATGTGTGCATATGCATTTCAGTAATTCTAGCAAACCTAATGGAAAGCACATGAGTTATGCATTGGATCTGACTATCTATTAGGCAGCACAATCATCGTTTATTGATACACACATATGGCACGGAATGGCTCAAGATAAACGGCACATCGGACATATCTAACAAAATGCCATTAATTGGAGAATGCGTGGTCTAACGATTATATAACATCACGTGTTCTCTGGACGGTACTTGATGAACAGATTTAATAACGGCAAATCAATAGGGCTAAACAATACCAGCAATTAGTCGCAAGGCCATGACATCCATTCAGATTTAATAAATATGAACAAAATTTTCGATAAACAAGTGCAATTATGGATGGATAATCTTCTAGCATATTTTTAATACTTTTAATATTTATACTTTCCGATATTTATCGCATCTGAAATATCTTTTTGTTATTCATATATTATTATCGCTTCGAATCAACACAAGATCGGCAATGGGAGAATTCGATAACGAATTGGAAAAGCTGTAACAATGAAATCACGATACAAATAGGAAATGACTTGGTCCATAAATCCCTACTAATGAATCCCTCAAGACATCGTAACACGTCGTGGCAAAGTACAATATATGGCACAGGAAGAAACGCGAAGACTTCATGGAAGCCGAAAGGGGGAGCGTAATTGTGTTTCGAAAAGTGGACGGGCATCGGCTTTTCCGGCTCAACACGTACGTTATGGAGAAAAGGAGCGGATAGCGCGCGTGGGTGGATGGCTCTTCTCCATGGAATTTTAATCAGCGTCAATTACTCGCAGGAGTGGCACGTTCTTCTTACGTCTGCACTTTTCTCGAGACGCAGCGGCAGAATTCAATTTTGCCATCCTTTAGCCCGCTCAGCTGTTCCTTTCTTCCGCGAACCAACTTGGCCACGCGAATTTCGTCGCCGTCGTCGTCGTCGTCACTGTTGCGAAAAGAGAAAATAATAAGCAGGTATTACTTCGAGATGCGAGAAGGTTAATCCTGTCCCCGAAAGCATACTCTTTCCCTGTTGCTGCTGCTGTTGTTGCTACTCCTCGCAAAAAGCTCGTTGCTTCGTTCTCAACGGTACGACTTGTCTCGCATCTTCCATAACAAATCTAATAATTCTCCTCCATGATGAATGTTCAGAATCTCTAAATTGATTTAATTAACTGTTCAATCACTGCGTGAGATTACGGTAATTGAATTACAATAGCTCGTAATAATTAGTGTTACTGTTATTAGTGAATCAATCACCCATCTTATTTCTATTAAATATGTAACGTATCGATATATCAAATATATTCCTCTAATCCAAATTTTCTATCGATTATCATCCTTTTTCCCCAATTTGCTCTAATCAACTTCCATCATTAAAATCTATAATCTTTTTCCTTGCGACATGTTATCATAAATGTCAAACGCGTTTAATTTACTTTATTTGTATTAAATTTTACGCTATCGAATATTTCGTTTCCATTCGGGGTTTTGATATTAGCTAAATTTTGTATTCAAAATTGACATGATTCTTTCTACAAATTTAGTTTTTAAGATTTTTAAGATTTCAAATTTAAGAAAAAGAAATAATCTCACGAAGATGTGAGATTATTCCTTTTTCCTGGTTCACCGAACCAATGCCAAAAGAAGATAACCAAACAAGATCGGAGACAAGCGCAAAGTAGAGGCCTGTGATAAAACCTGATCGAGTCCGGAATAAAAGGACCTCGACACGAAGGTCGATTCAAGGCACTTAGAAGCGCCCGTTTCTCGTCGGACACGGTGATGATGTATGGCTCTCAACGACAGAAAATGTTATGGCGGAAGGACTCGGCGGTACGACCTCGTTTCCCCGCTGGAAGCCCCGGGGCCCTCTTGCTGAGGATGGCAAGAACGGAAAAAGGAAGGAAGGGTAAGGAAGGAAGGATATCTAAAGATGGCCGTCGCCTCATAACTCCTCGGGATATACGTTCTTTTGCCAGCGTAGGAAGAAAGAGGATAGCGGAAAGAGAGGGGGGAGGGAGGGAGGGGGGAGAGAGAGAGAGAGAGAGAGAGAACCGGAGAACGCCGCGGGTTCGTGTGCGTGAATCACGCGCACGTGCGCACGTGCGCACGCTGAGACTGGACGGACACGCGCACGTAGTAACGCAAAGTATATATACGCGATGCCCATAATCCATAGATATCGGCTCGCCGTCGGTGCCTTCGTCGTGTTATTGCACGAGGTTTATCGGATAACTCTCTACCTCTTCATCCCTCTTTCTCTCGTCCCTTCCTCTTCGTTCTCTCATCCCCTTCGCCAGCCCCGACGATGCGACAGTGCGGCAGAGAAACGCGAGAGCGGGACAAACTAACCGATGATTGGTACCTTATGAAAATTTGTTTGCCCGTGGGGCGAAAGATCCGCGATAAATCGGAGATGAATTGGCTATGCAATATATAAAAGACGTCGTCTCTCATCGCAGGGAACCACGCACACGCGTGCACAGATGATGCGTATAAATGTGTTCGTGAAACCGGAGACATCAAACGTGCATTTTACATGCAATAAGCCGAGTTAATTGGAAAAAAAGCGCGCGCGCCGTATAGGCTAAAAGGATATTGGCGAAATAAATTAGTTCGTTTTCAGAGCATCGGAGGAAAATTACACAACCAACACCGACAAAATGTGTTCGCCTTGCGCGTGAATGTACGCGTGTGCACGGACGCGTACGTAAATTCGCTAAGAACACGCTACATCGCATTATTGAATTTCTCTTCGATTCCTACCATTCCGCCAGAGCATCTCGCGTATTTGTGCCCCTCTCCCCCATTCCCATGTTCTTTCCTCCACAAGGATACTTTTTATCACATGATTTTTTTCTTTTTTTCTACAAGGATCTGGAGAAAAGCGATTAAATCTCGGCTGACAGCGCGGTAAACTCCCCATAAATTCTTCAGTTTGCGATTAAGGATAGACTTGTCTTGTTTTCTTCTATGCCCATGTTCCGATATATAGTATATTGCTAGTATACGTGAACTATAGATTCTGTCAGTAATACTAGCAATGTATTATACTAGCAAAACACGGCTATATCATCTGCTTTCATTACAATCGTTAGTTACGGTTACACGATATGATTTTTAGAAAATAAATCGTAATCAGGTTCGAATTGGCCAAAAAAAAGATGGGACAAACGTAGACGGTGTAATGGTTACTTGAAACGTTCAAATAAGTTAATGTGATTGGATCTAAAGTTAAGAATTATCAATTACATTCAACTACTTACAATTAGTACGCCGCTGAGTGGTTGAATGTACTAAATGCACTCTAGACTCAATTTTCCATCGCTATCTCTTTACGAATTTATTCCATTATCTTGCGAATATATACGATCCTGATATAGGCAATGCAAATAGCATTGTGGACGCTGTTTTCCTAACTTTTCTACTCTTTTGTGCATTAGGACGTTCCCTGCCGTGTTTATACACACGTATGTATACATTGACTCGCCCAGCTAGCTTTGCTAGCACTTCGATGCAAACGTGGAAATCGTAGATAAGCCAATGCACAAGCAAGGAGGAACGGAAAGCACAGCGCGAAAGCAGAGTTTCTCTTGCTTTTCTTCCCTATCTCTCCAGAAATACGTACCGGGTTGCATCGACATCCCCGTCGATACTCTCTGTGCCGAAGAGCAGGAGACACACATGCCGGAAATGACTCTGGCGGACTCGACGTGTGCGGAGAACGAAATAAGCAAATAATACGCGGGACATATCCAGGAAGAACCGGACCGAACGGAAGATGTAGAGCGGAGGGTTTCACCATTGGATTGTCCGAAAATGCAGCCGCTGTGCGGCCGATCGTGAATAGGATCCGACCGAATCGGATCGAACACTGGACTCGTGCCAAATGAACTCGAGCAGAGGTGAGTGTCCGCATAACGTCGCGCAGCGGCCAGCAACACGCTCGTATATCACTGTTCCGTGTGTAAGGCGATCATTGAAATTAAATCCAGAGATCGCAAATCCTTACTCGAAGGTATTCTGTCGCTATCTTCGAGGTTGGCCATGACATTCGTTAAATATTGTTTCTCCATTGTGAGTATTGTACTAATTTCCAAGTAGTAATTCTTGAATTCGATCATCTAGGCTCAACTTGTAAATTCTACTTCATGCGCGCTACTTTCTTAGAAATTAATTAATCAAATTTTTAGTAAACTATTTGTCGAAAAATTAAAGGAACTGTTGAACCGGAAGATTCAAGGGAAAATCTGATAATTCAAAAGTAAATGTGGTGAATTCACCTAAATATTAATTCATGACGTATTAAAAATCTCTCATAGAACTTTTTGCGACTGCTATAAGAAACGTACTGTACAACGTAATATATTTCAACTTTTCAAATCTCTATTCTTCTTATAATATCCTTTAAAACGATATAACACGTTTAAAGAACAAATTCTTTGTCGTTCAAACGATTTTTTGGGCATATGCATTTTTTCGTACTTTCTAACAGAAATCGCATATTCGAACTCAAATATCTGCACTCCTAGAGACTGTGCCATTGCCCGCGGATATTACACGCGCTCGATGAATGCCGGATAGAAACGAGGACTGCAGGATCGGTTAGGATGGGACAAAACGGAATAGGATAAGCGAGCATGGAGAATACGATTGGACGGCGATATCTAGCATGATTCTAGAATGGTCCCCTATTTCTGGCCTGCTCTGCCATTTCGGCTCAATGATAGTATATACGCGACTTGCATTACCTAACGTTTCCAACGAAGAAACATCCTGTAGATAGAAATAAGATTGGCCAATTCCAGCAATTTATCGCATACGTGATTGTATCACGATTGACAATAGACAATGTTATCAGAAATTATTGCCAAGATATATCCATACATCTATTATCAATAATATCCTAATAAAAGTTATTATTATGCATTTACGATAAAATTGATAATTCTGGAATTATAAACATTTTAATTTGATTTAACAAAAATGTCTATATCGCATTTATCTTACAGTCTTGTTTTTCTCTTAAATTATTAACTATTTTAATTTAATTTATTAATAAAAGAAGAAGATATTAGATTTTTCAAATTGTTATAAATTTCTAACAACCACCTTCCTCGTGTTTATCACTAATAATAAAATAGCTCTTTCTATAACACTGTTTTTAAATAAATTATTTATTTTAGAAGCGTAATTTAACAGCATAAATCATTGTCAAAAAATTTAGCTGAAGTATATATTATAAAAAGAACTTGTTTCATTTAGTTCTGAAAAATAAGTTTAAAAATAAAAGTAAGTTATGTTTACTTATATAAGTACGACTATTTATTTTCCAACAAAAGTCCGATATTTATTGGCAGTTAGCCAGAAAATAAATATTGCTTTACAGCATATTATATTTTTTGTGTAGTAGTTGTTACTAGCGCCACCTAGCTTATTCGATCATCAATAAAACTCAATTAAAAGCGAAATGCTAACATTTGTTGGGGCACTTATTATCACTTGCAAATAATGAAAAAATTTTTTAAATATCTACTACCGTGTAAAAACGAAAGACTACATCACAAAATATTTTTCTTAAAATAAAAAAAGAAATTTTGCTATTTATTTTTAAGAAAAATATAATCTTTCTGTTTTTGAAAAGGCTAATCCAGAAAATCATATTTGGTTCAAGCTGACGCAAAATCTTTAAATGTATTACAGGTACGTCACAGCTGCAAGGTTATCACACCCGGGGGGGGGGGGGGGGGGGGGGGGAGGTTAAAATGTTACACAAAGAATATACTTGCCGAGAACTTTCTTATTGCGAGATAAAAATGGCGTTATATTTGAGAGAAAAATTGAGCGTATAGAGCTTTGTCGATTCAATATATAAAAGCAGGGATATTAACGGTGCTCGTCGTCGCAACGCATTGAATCGAGCGTGCATCGAAATGTAATAGGAACGGGATTTTTCATGGCACTGCGCTGCGAAAAGGAAAAATCGTGAACGTTCCGTTCAAGTGCTCCGTCCTAAGGTAAGGACATTAATACACTTCGCTGATGTAATACATCGAGCAGGATACTGAATGTAACAACAGTAGCGTCCTCTCTCGCTCTCAAGATGAAAAAACTAGAAAAAAGAATTTTCGTTTTCGATATTTAAAATCAATTCTTATATATATATATTTAAGATATCTTAAATACAACCTTAAGATGTCATTTGAACCAATCAGAAAGTCGAAACCAACATCTTAAGGTATTACTTAAAACGGTGATCTTGAAATAAGAATGCGCTATGAATACTGCCTTTGAAAAAGATACAAACATTTTCACAAAGTTAGCTTATAAAAATGGATACGTCGCAGGTGACAGTCCAAGAAACAATGATTTTTCTTATTCAGTGAAATCTTTTTCTGATGTTCATTTGCTTAAATGAAAATTTAAAGATATACTACATACTAATTTTCTTAAACAATCAAGACTAAACCATGTGCTTTGACATTCTAAATGCTGTTTCTGTAATTATAAAATACAAATAAAGAGTGACTGAAAAAAGGTGATTTTTTTTAATCTATTTTCTTGGGCCTCAATTTTTTAACTAAACTGTGTATCAAATGATATCCTATTAGAGATATTATAAATATGAGATATTATAAATTACAAAGAAGTTTCAGGTTGAGATAACAATTATTATTATAGCTAGAGGCGACGATCACGTATTACGTCTAAGCGAAAATCCGTTTCTTTTACATTCAAAACAAATTGATTTACTCAATCACTAGAATAAGTGTTCAATTGAACTCTTGCCTTCATCGGCAAACATCGATCGGGAACGACACACATAGTTTAATTGCACACACCACTCACATCGGCCGAGATACCTAGTAATTTTTATCTGCTTTATCAATAAGATTATATTATTTAATTTTATTTCAATTGAGCCAAATTATTCTTTTATATTATTATATTATATTTTAAATTATAGCCAATTAGCGATATGGGCAATTGATATGCATCAATCTATGCTGGATCAACCTTCTTAAAATATCAGACCTTGCAGACCTATTATAATTCGATAGTGGACTTTGATTTCACCAGCTCTGACACTACCAGCTCTGATAATAGTTGTAACCATCAAACTTCTCTGTGTGACTAATGTTTCAATACAAGGTAAAATTTGGCATACAATTCAATTCCAAAAGCGAGTAACCCAAAAAATGATTTTTTCGGTTACTCTCTAAAAAGAAGAAAAAAACAACATTAATACTGATAAATGTAACAAACGCAACTTACATTACTGACTACTACTCTTCTTCTCAAAACAACACGAGTGCACAATGAATAAAAAGGGAAAGTTACTACAAGTTATGCTCGTGTTAAGCGCTATAGAATACGCGACAAGTTGCGATAATAACGCGATTTCTTCGAGAGGAGTATCGAGAGAAAAAAATCGAAGAGACTGTGCAGTGCCACCGAGTCCCTCAAGTTTTCTGCCGAGGTAGCCAGGTGTCGAGACACGGACTGTAAGCGATATAGATTGTCAAAGTTCGAGGAAACTGTTAGCCACAGAAGTGGTGGAGTTTCGGAGGGTAACTTTCACCCTCCTCGTCTATTCCTTCTCGGCTGCCGAGCATAGCCCTCCACCCATCTCGGGAAACTCGCGACAGCGGCCGCCAGTTATCGGTGCGACATTCGTTGCATCCGAACTTCATTTCCACTGAATCCGAAGCCGCCCCTGCGAAGACACTCCGGTCGATCCGGCAATTCCACAGGCAATTTAACGATGCCTAAAGTCGTAGCGATAAAGTCCGCAAACATTGCGGATACGTTTGTCAGAGATCCAATTAAAATGAATTCCTCTTTTTATGAGCATTTATTGAATCATTTTAAAGTGAGTTAATTTTAAGTTTAGCTCCTCAATCACACAGGATATACATCATTGACCAAGGGATTACTTCTAATTTTTAGATAAACAGATAATATATATAGGCGATATGCATCGATATTTAACGTTAGTAAAATTTAATTTTAAAAAATTTAACAAAAAGAAATGGATTGAAATAAATATCTATAATAAAAATTAAAATAAACATTTACAATAAAAATTTCTACTTTCAATTTGTAAAAACTGTATAAGAATTAATCTTTAAAATCATAACGTACATAACAATTGTAGTGATAAAATTATCCAAAATTTGACTGTTCAAGCGTTTAAAAATTCAATTCGACAAAAATGCGGGTGATAAAATCGTTTATTATCACGTTATCAACGTTGTGTTATTTATGACAATGAGGAGTCAAACGTGCATCATTTCTATTTCGCGATCGCTAGTATCCTGAATTGAAGTTTCAACCGGAAGAATTTACGACGTGATGGTGCGAGAATGAAAATGTGTAAAAACAGTCGCAAGTTCTCGGTACGTGTCAGAATTCTATCGCGTCGTTGTGTCGCATCGCGCAGCCTGATTTCCACCATAGGGCGGAAGTCCTTTTTTCCACCTTAGCTGTAAGAAAAGCAGATAAACTGGCGACATACGAGCGAGCATAAAACGACATACATATAGAATCACGCAGCACGTATGTTTACGCGAGCGTAGTAAATTCAGTGCACGGTGGCCGCGCGACACGGTGCAAAGTAAACGTTATTTAACGACTACGCGACGACCGAACGATTTATCAAAATTCATCTTCTCAAAAGAGCTAACTTGGTTTCATGGAGGGGGATAAAGGTCGCAGCTATTCGTAAGAACGGAAACGGATATAGGGGGATCGCATAGTTTACACAACGATAAAAATTCCCATAAAACTACCGTAAATTTCAGGATCCCCTCGGTATTGTTGGAACGTTATGGCTTTATAGGCTACGGAAAAAATGAGCACGCCCATACGTGTATACATACATATATATATACATACATATATATATATAT
>NW_017259457.1:57437-59110 GCF_001594045.1 Atta colombica
GTTCACAAATTAAAAGAAACCTTACCATACATCTCAAAGGAAGCAATTCAATAAAAAGCGCAATGATATAGTTATCATATACTCCGTTATTTCTTCATATGGACGAACAGGCAGTGAAAGTTGGGAATTATTTAAGTGCTAAATAATTTAATTAAGCTTCAAAAAAATTTTTTAAATCGCTTAAAGCTCGATAGCAAAATTAATTTTCAGTCAGAAAAATATTTTCTCAATTTGAGAAAATGTTTATATAACAAAACGAAAATATTCTTAAAATTTTTCGCTAAAAGAAATTCGTTCATCATGAGGATAAACTTGCAAAATATACGAAGCGACCGTCTTCGATTATGCAAAATAGAGAAATCAAGCCAAGAGAAAGAAGGAGTTGGAAAGGCCAACAGGGATGATTTGATAAAGGTCGCGTACCGAGTAAAGTAATTGAAAGGGCTCTTGTTAGCATAGAAATGGCACTTTCCCGATCCCTAGAATGAAATGGCTTTAAAGTTATCCTAAATCTTCCAGGACACTTCCGCTGTGTGTCGTACGAAGAATTGTGCGAAACCACAGAAGAACCTCTTCTTACCATGCTTGCTTGAGAAACGCGAGACCACGGTAAAATAAATATCGACAAAGAAGAAGAAAGCGCACGTGTCGCCGGTGACAGGCGAAGATCTTCCCTCACACATGCCAATACCGAAGAAAAACATTTCCTGTCCTCCCTCGTTCGTGACATATAACGGAAAGAAGCCAAGCGCAGAGAATGTATCACATTCGTTAGAAACTATACAAGATGTGCGAGCGAAATGTATGCGAATAGTAGAAACTTTATTCTTCCAACGACTATTGCGCATTAGACTATTTTTTCTGCAAAAAAATTTAATTCTTAATAATCAGATATAATGATCTGAAAAATTCTTTCACAGAAGATTTCTCACGAAGCTTAAATTTTTCTAGCTTAAGTTTTAATAGCTACTTTAGCTTTTGCATCGAGTTATCATGTTATCAATATAGATTACTCTATACAACACCCTATTTACTTCTAGTGATTTTCCCACTGCCAGATGATACTCTCTCTACTCTCATCAGGTATTGGAATGTAGCTCGACGAATTTTGTCTCGCGTCATCTTGCGCAAATGCGTTCTATCCATGAGCGAAATATTATATCGAAGAGAGGAGAAACACATCGTATCAAAAAGTGATACAGGATGGCAACAGCTCGATGACGATGGAAAAATGCGCGACCGTTCGCTTAACTTCCGCGAAGCAAGCTGCCGCGAGAATCTCACTTTCATCCTTTATTGTGCCTATAATAGTATTTCTTCGCGTCCTGTTGTCTCGTCTTTGCATTTCCGGCTAAACGTGAGCACATTGGGAAGGAAACGTAAAAGAAAATCGTCGCACAGAAGAAAGCGCGAGGCGGAGGTTTCGGCCCATTTCCGACGAATGGACATCCAGGATCTAATAAAGAAACTTGGAACGCTCAGTGCCTTTCTCTACGTCGCACATTTTTCCGCCACCGCCGCAAGCTCTGTGCTAGCTCGGGAATGGCCGAGGGTTGCTTGCTCTCTAGCAAAGGTATAAGGATCTACGTTATCCGACGAAGGAACAGTTTGGCGTAGATTCACACACACACATACACATTGCATGTGTGTGTATATATATATATATATATATA
>NW_017259457.1:59210-68036 GCF_001594045.1 Atta colombica
AGCAAAGTGCCGAGGTGCAGCACATCTTGAGAGAGATCTGATTCCCTATCGAGTTCCAGTGTTTCCATGCAGTATCTACACGTGAAGCACTTTGGCGCGTTGTGTCGTCGGAAATGGAGTAGTACCACGGCAAAAGGCCGTCTTCTCGAAGAATGAAAAGAAACCTCGCGAAAACGATACGATCGGAATCACGCGTCTGTTGAAATCGGAGCTCGAAACTCGGTTGGGAGAGCGTTCTATTATTTAATTATCAAAATGCCACAATTGCTCAACAAAAATTTCGGTATTGATATATCATATGAATTTGAATAGGAAGGTTTAAAGTCTTGAATATATCCATAAATCACTGAGACACACACACACACACACACACAAAGTGACTATTCCAAATCTTCTTTATTCCACGTATCAATTCTCTTTGATAACATACAGATAACATACTTGTAAATCGGCAATATATATTTTAGAAACTCTCTCTCTCTCTCTCTCTCTCTCTCTCTCTCTCTCTCTCTCTCTCTCTCTCTCTCTCGCGTTCTCCACTAGAAATATATTATAAATTCTCATTAGTAAAGCTTACTTTTGCAACATTTGAGTAACTCATACCGACATTGTTCTTGTTTAATAAAATATTAGAAATCGAGATATATTTATCGTCATATTTTTAAAATATAGTCATTCAAGTATAATAATACTTGCTATAAATTGGAAAAATATAATACTACAGAGCGGACAATTTTAATTTATCCAGTCGATTTTTTCAAAATCTATAAGTTTAAGGCAAAAATGTTTTAGACAAAAGTTTTATGATTTCAAGAGGCAAAGAAGTTGGTGATTTTGATTGACTTTGAGAAGATATCGTTAAAGTCTAAAATTTTTTTAATGGAACCTCTCACTTTTTATTACATATTCTTGTAGCTGTCTTCAAAGCCTCTTTTAAAAACACTATAATAAAGTTCATTTTCATTAAGTATTTCTCGAGTTATGACGGTTTTACAATAAAAGTTACAGTACCGCTGGCACTTGTATTACCCAAGGTGTCCGATCGACGGCTAAAACCTCTTGAATGCTGTTTACAATCATAACGTTGACAATTTACAGGTTACATATTATAATTTAATTTGGTTCAAAGTCAGGTTCAAGATCACCAATAGCTGTTTTTCCAAAATTTTAGAGGTTAGGTTAGGTTAGGTTTTCGATCTAACATCGACATAACTAAGAGAATTATATTCGTAAGGCTTACAGCTAAAATAGATTTCGATGAAAAAAATTCTCGTATATTCAATTGATTTTTAAATAGTGATTTTTAATAGTGAGAATATGTAAACGGTTTCGAAGACAGCAATAAGTATGTGTAATAAAAAATGAGAGGTTCCATTTAAAAAATTTTAAGTAACCTTGACCTAATCTTAAGGACATCTTCTCAAGATCAACCAAGGTCATCAACTTCTTTCCCTCTTGAAATCATAAAATTTTTGCCTTAAACTTACAGATTTTGAGAATGAATAAATTAAAATGGTCCATTCTGTATAGGTCCATTCTGTATAATTAAAATGGTCCATTCTGTATACATCGAAAATAAGAGAAAGTATTTTCGAATACAATTTAGGCTCATCTACATCTCTGCAATATTACCTTGGTGTAAAGTCTTTTTCTTACTTTGTGACGTGATTGCAAACTGTTTCTGCATCAGTACGCTATTTCGTTTTCTTTGTCTCCGACTTTAGTATTTCGCATCGAGGAATCTTCCAAGCTGCTATGTGCGAGATATAGTTTCTTAGAATGTGAAATTCTGAAATACAGACGGAAATATTGGCGCGACGCTCTAAAATATGAAAACAACTTTAAAAGCAAACTTTAGGTACTGTAGAAAATCCGGAAATATAAAACACATGAAATAAAGTAAAGAAGATACGAATGAGAAACTAAAAGTTATCGAAGATACTAGTAAAGACATGAAAGAGCGGGAGATAGAGTTGTGGCCAAATACAGTGTTAATCTTGCAAAAGTAATGACAAATTTGAAAGGATAACACGAACGAGAAGATGCACCGTGCTTTATGGAAAGCAAAAGAAGAATTTAAAGAAATTGACATAAAAGCATTGTCGAAGATGAGTAAAAAGAGAAATGAAGAAGCAGTCGTGGAAAAATCAAAAGTGAAAGAGAGCTTGATGATCAACTGGCTCGCTAACAGACAAATTGTGAGAATTTCAATGCGGCATTGTGATATACGTTGGGTAAACAAATAAAAGAGGTAAAAGTGCGGTCGTTTCTAGCACACACTTTGTTCTCTCGTACCGTTGTCGGTTGTACACATGCAGTGTTTGCTTCTACGGATATATTCGGCAGTACATACACGGCTACACGTGTGTGCCCTTGTGTATGTGGAAGCAAATACACGTGCGTAAAGCGAGATGCAATCTGTGTGTCCTAGAAAAGTGCATGAAAAAAAGTGTCAAGAAAAAGCGCGATAGGAGACTGAAGCAGGACGCGTACAGGGTGATGCGTGGAATAGGAAATAACGTCGGGCGTGACGCGTGTGTGCAGCAGAAAACGTGCATAGTAACACTGACAACACGTTTGCTTGTAGAAGATATATGCTGAATGATACATGAGAACGATGTACATACGTAAGTAGATACTGCATTTTCGCGCTCGGTCGCGACCTGTCATCCGATATTAAGCGTAAAATGGGAGAAAAGTAGGCAGAAAATAAAATTTGATAAGCCGCTTAATAAAGAGGAACTATTTTCTGCATCGTCGGCCAACGCGTGTTGATACACGATACTAAAAAGAAATTACGCTCCAACCGCTACAAGATTTGTAGACGAGGAATTTAATTGTCGTGTACGCGCGGAGTCTAACGCGCCCGACGAAAATTCTGAGAAATCACTTCAAATTTTAATTTTAAACATAATAATACCTCTTTTTGCAAACATGAAGTGCATAATTGAATTCTCTCTTGTGTACACATTACAAGAGAAATTGTAAATCGTAAAAATAAAGATATCTATATTTGGGATACATACAATATTTATTTACGTAAAGTTATTAAAATACACGAAAAGAAAGAAATTCCTGGAAACAGAGATTAGAGAGATTAGAGAGTAAGATTCTACTTTCTGTAAATCACTGATAAATTTGTATTTATATAGTCAAAATATACATATATTGTATAATCGATATAATGACTACAATAGCATAATTTATTTAAAAATAAAACATGGAATATTTATATTGTATATTTTTTTACACGCGCAGTTTTATTGTTCTATTCAAAATATACATATATTTAATCATGATAAAAGTACCTACAGATCCCTCATCCTATGAAAAATTGCACTTTTAATCATGATCGTGTAAAATTTTATGACCACTCAATCATAAAGTATACAGAATAAAATATGATGTAAATCGCCAAATGCCATCGACTAGAAGATCAAGCGATGATGGCCAACGAGCCCGTCGGAGAGACGTGCCCCGCTCATAAATCGATGCCCGATATAGAAACAAATGTAAGACCAATACTTTCGGATATTGCCGCGTCGGAGTGATTGATGGTCCGAGATATTCAATATCTGCAAAAGTTCGCGGCGGCGGCGGCGACGGCGGCGGCGGCGGCGACGGCGAACCCCGCTGTGCCGCGCCGGCACTCTCTTCCGTTCTCGACTATCCTGACGCGACTTACTCGCCATCCCCTTTCTATCTTCTTCCCCAATAAAAGCTTCGGACTCTGCCGTTTCCTCTTATTCCATATACCTCGGCCGGAATGCATGACTCGGAATTCTGGATTGGCAAAAACTTATTCTAGAAAATTCAGTGTCATCTCCGATCGCGCTGTTCGTGAGACTGGGAAAAGAGTAAACTACGATGAATGAGCGTCGGAATCTGAAAACGAGTGACTGTACCTTGTCCCCAATTCACATTTGTCACTCGTCATACTTTATTGACACTGTATACGAATCTGTTCTCAGAGTATTATATAATGTAAATGAATGTGACGTGTAAAATATTCTACTTCCTCACAAAAATTTAAAACACTTTCTATCTAGCTTGAAAAAGTTTTTCTCTATAAATAACATTATATATAACATAGATGGATATAAAATTACACACAATATACAAAAATGCCCATGTAAAAATTTCACAGAAAATAAAAATTGAATCATACAACGCTACGTAACATGGCAGACACTTCAAAATTATATCAATCATGTTAGATATGCTCTAAATAAATATACGTTTCTATAAGTATGTGAGAGAGATTTATAAAGAACATCACGTTTATATGAACTGAAAAAAAAGAGGCGTGACTGAAGTGTCGTAAAAAGTTCATCATAAGGAGAAAAGAAAAAATCTGAGGCAGAAGAGTAAATTGGAAAAGAATCTGACCGATTCCACGGCCACGTACAGATTTGGTAACTGGAATTGTTTTTTTGGCCAACTGTCGCGTTCCCTGTGGAGCCATTAAGCCGACTTTTGTATCCCACCCATTCTCATGATATCAGGAAATAAAGGAGAGCTGGATGGTGAGCGACGTGGAGATGAGCGAATATTCGAGGATACGCAATTGGGACGGACCACAATGACGAAAGGGCTGAAAGGGACACCAAATCCCCTTATGATGATTGCTGTAGGGATGCTTTCCAAGCATCCCTTTTCTTGGATTTTCTCATCTTCCTCTCTTACCACGAATCTTATCGCTTTATATAGTACACGTTTCGTTCAATGATAATATCGATTCACCGATTGGCCGCGGAAAATCACCAGATAAGCCAAAAACTAGATCGTACTTATAACCCTTTTTTCCGTATAATTATGAACGACAGTCCACTTATCAAAATTTTGTTAGTAAGTAATAAAATCAAAGTTATAAGATACGATTCTTCTTCCATAATACTTATTCTGCATATTGAAGTAGAGTTTATAGGGTTATCAAAAAAATCTAATTTAGAAATTTTTGAAACTCCCTGAAATTCCTAAGTTTTTAAATACGCAAGATAAGTATTATATACTTTCTAAAGCATGTGCAGTAAATTGATACAAATTATAAAATTTTATTTTCTCAAGAAAAAATTCTTGCTCTTGATGTAAAACTTATATTTAGCATGATTTACAGATATAAGAATAAGAAAATATAAAAAGCAAATTCCATTTATTGCGTCAGATATAGAAGAATCGAAAGTTACGGCGCGTATGAAAGAGAAAGAAGCAACATTTTCTCATTTAAAGACGAAAATACCGATATTTTCTATATTCAAAAGCCAAAAGCAAAATCTATTCATCAAAGTCGCTGTTTCAACGATCAAGGCATAATGCGAATTTCCTTTGCCATAGCACGATCGAATCTACTTATACTCGTAGTTGAAATAATGTAACGTCGGCAAGGCGAGACTGAAAGATAGAATATCGCGATGTTGAACGTTCATCAATTTACACGCGGCCCCTTATGCGAGACTTGGCGTTTCCCAGTCGAAATCGCCGCCGGCCAAAGGACGACCGATAAGACAAGTAGGGAAGTGGCTGCCATGCGGCCGCCGCAGCAGTCTCGAGGCTATAACAATATTGATTCTTCTAATGAACAAATTAATTAATTTTCCTAGTCTCACTTCGGAACTGCGGCCGGCGTCCTCGAGAGTGCTGAAATACTCGCGCCATTCCGCGACGTTTCTGGTAGTCTTCTTCAATCCTCGAGGCTTGGCGAACGCTGAACGAAGTACAATGTCGCCGCTACGCCAGATGAAGTCGTTAACTCGAGTATGTACCCACTTGAATGGAAAGAGAAGAGTACCGGGGAAAATTGGAAGGTGCCAGGTGAAAATGAAAATTGAATCGATACATACGAACGTACCGATCTGAAATGGCCTTCTAACCTTTGGCAGCAGCGGGAGAAAACCGTTCCCTCCCGTTTCTTTTTACCGGAAAACGTCGTCGTTAAAAGGAAAGTTCATTCCGCTGCAGTGGTCGGACTGAATTTCAGAGATCATCACAGCACTTTCCTTCCTTCGATTATTTTAATCGTGAAAATACACTCGGCTCTTCGTATCATGATAGTCACGCCAAAAACCTATGAAACTCGACACATTCTCGTTTCGAAAATTTAAATTTGTCGGCGTATGGACATGTAACATAATTAAAGCGCATCTCGGGCGAACGATGGAGTATCGTACGTACATAACGGAACGATATCGGTTAATTTTCATCGTTGTCCGGTAAATCGCTCATCGTTGCCAGAAACTCACATCTAACGACTTGTTCCGAGGTAACAGGTTGTTTTAATGCAACCACAACGTCGAAACAAGAGGGACCAGATCGGGCGTAACGGATCGCTGGTGTATCTAACGGGATGCCGCATGATAAAAGGTCTACTACCGGTTATCCTTACTAAAACCAGAATTGTGTTTAACACCAGCGACCGCGTGCTGACCAGCCATTAATGGTAGCTTACGTGATTTATTTTCCAGTGTACTCTATGTAAACGATATATACGTATATATTACCTTTCGGGATTTGTGTCTCTTTGTATCTCGCAAATGAATGTTCGGTATACATGAAGTACCGTGGTAAAATGTCAATCAAGAGATCTTTTTAGACTGTGCAAAAAATATAATTTTCAATATTAGAATATAAAAGTAATAAAAGATAATCGTAAAATTATTACTATCGAAAAATATTCTGAACTAATGCGAACTAAATTACTTAAATGCGTGAGGTAATTCATGAGAGAATAGAAAATTTCAAAAATAATTATACAAGTACGTCGGAATTGAATTAATTTAATTTTAATATCCCTTCCCCCTCCCCCCCTCTCTAAACGTCCTTTATAAATATAAAAATAAAGCATGCCCTGCGGCATTTGTGTTCGACATTGGTGTGTGTGAAATAATAAAAGATTGCTTTTGTAAGATATTATCATTATATTAATGCTATTAAACGTTTTATTTTCTAAAAAATAAAGATATCTTTACTAAAGCGTCTGAACTTTTATTAATTAATTATTTATTTTACCGTTATTGCTATATAATTAAAGCGATATTCGCGAAATCAAATATTATCGGGTGGGACGCAGCAGAAATTATCTTCCAGCGGAGCGGATGAGACAGCAAATGAAAGCGATAGAAGAGAGAACAAGAACGAAATGAAGATCTTTAAAGTCGCCAGGCAGCGTGAGGAAGAGAAGCGGAACATTGGAGGCATACCGCATGTCGAGTACTGTCTTGGTACTATCGAACGTACGCATTGAACCTGGCTGCCTGCCTTCGTCTCTCATCAACGGAAGCAAGGTAGTAACCTAGCAACACCCCCGATACCACTTCAACTTCTTCTGCCGACACCTTCTTAGGTTTCAATTCGCCTTATCTTCGGCGACTTCCTTATATCTTCATTTTTCCCGCAATCTTTCATGCAATCCGAGCAAGCAACAAGATATTTCAATAAAACACACGGCAAGTGAAAACGTTAAGATTCCTATTTGAGTAAAGAAGTTTTAGATCGTACATCGGATTTCGGGGATTCGCAAACTTTACATATCAATTTTGAGTTTCATCCATACTTAACCCATATCGTAAGTCAAATAGAAGCTTCGTTTATTCGTTTATGCTCCAAATTATGCTAGCAAGGGCGATATTTCGGGATCACGTACATATATAACGATTAATTATCAAGCGACATTTAGCCGCAAAATTAGAAATTATAGAGAGAACAGCGCGTTATTTAATAGGTAATACGATAGATTTTGCAGAAATAAATCGCTTTCGTATTTTATCTCATAAACTACGAGGTAAACTACGAGGTAAAACTATAGCAGAAGAAGCGGGTGAGTGGTTAAAAAAAAATAAAGTACGAGGCAACAGGACGCTTGGTCTACTATTGGCTTCATAATGAAGTTTAAATATTGTTCCGACAGAGATTGCCTCTTCTACCGTGTCTGTTGCCTTCTACCGCTTCTTTCGTCACCTTAAGCAAGTTAATATCTCAGATTAGCATTATTTTATTATTACTCTTCAAGTTACTCGTAGTTCGTCTATTATTGCTCGATATCTTCCTATCTATAAGAATGCTCAACATAGTTTGCACGAGTCTCTTATAACTTTTTAACTATTTTTCAGTCTTTTACAGTTAGATGGAAACGCAAGTTTTTAATTCAAATACAATATTAAGGACAGCAGGACTTTACTGCAGCGTAATATCCAAAGTTCGTTTGCTAACAACGTCGCTGTTATTATTGCTCATACAGCAAAAGTTTTCATAGTTTCATCGTTAGAACATATTTTACTACACAAGCACAGTAACTTAATACCTCTACGAAAAGGAAGTCTTTCTCAAAGCGTAATTTGGTTTGGTACCCAATACTTTCCCAATACTTTCATTCAGAAAATCACTTTTCGTTCTTTAAAATGAAGAAAATATAGTTCGCGTCATTGTACATAACACATATGTGAAAGAAAAATTGTTGCACGAACAATTTTGTTGTTGTGCTATTGGTTTAGAAAAATAGAATTCAATAACAAGAACTCGATAAATTCGACATGTCGATTCAACATGTTAGCGTTTGTTAATGAAAAATATACGAAAAGGGGAATATAAAGACAATCTAATGTGCCGCGAACCGTTTGTAACGTAAGTCATGTCGCTTCCTCCCAACGCGGTTTATTATAATGAGGCCACAGGGTAGCTTTACAAGGGTCTCTGGCACCAAGCCTAGCGATATAACTATTTCTCGTTTCAAGCCGTGCACCTCGTATCTCTTTCCTCGTTTCTCAAGTGCGCGCGCACGCACACGCACACACACACACACACACACACACACACACACACACACACACACAC
>NW_017259457.1:68136-73330 GCF_001594045.1 Atta colombica
GCGTATCTATATTTGTATATGTTGCGCGAGAAATAAGGAAGATAATTATTTCAGTTAGTGCCACTTACTTTCGCGGTAAAGAATTTTCATATTGTTTTCCTATCGCTTCCAGTCTTTTTCTCGCACTCGCGAAAATTTTTTAAGTCAATGAATTTTTGAGATTTTAAGTGAAAGAAGATGACTAAAAAGTTTATCGTAAATTCAGATGTAAATACTACGTGTGAAATTATGTAAAGGAAATTATGTCCAATATAATATAAATAAGCGTTTAAAACAAATATTATATTAATACAAACGCATTTGTATAAAAACAGGAACATATTAATCATTTAAACCTATAATTTCTAATATTCATCAATCAAATTAAATCAAATTTTTAAATAATATTAATAAAAATGTTATTAACAATAATTCATCGATAATTTTTTCCTAAATTCCTTTCACATCTTTTATTTAATTCACACCCTTTCTTATTCACGAATATCCAAATAACAACGCTTGAAACAATCGAAAACTATTACTATTAAAACATATAATTAGATTATTTAAAAGTAAAATGACACTGTACATTATGTATCACAAAATTATTAATCTTAATATCTTTCATTTAAATATCTGTTGAATAATTTAAATTATTTGCCTAATTTTTTCCATTTTCTATTAGGTGAATCTTTAACACATCAAACACAAGTTTATACGATAGTATAACATGATACGACATAATAGTACTCTATATTTATTTTTCATCGAGTGTAAGAGGCAATATGGGATCGATGCGACAATCGAGAGATTTCATCAAATACGAATATGTTTGCAAATAAGATAGGTTTGCTCGCGCTAAAAATCAAATTTTTTCGCACTTTTATTCCCTCTAAACTTACAAAATACTATAGACACATATAAATTCGAATCATAACCTTCGCCAACAGTGTATTACGAATGAATTTCTCTTTCAGTACCGTGACGTTCTCGCGTGTTAAATAATCATTGCGCATAACATTGCAAACAACATTGTAACTGTACGAAAGTTCGTTTATTTCGAAGAGTTTCGGGAAATTTTTCGCGGAGATCGTGACAGCACATTTCGTACAAGAGAACATGAACGACGATAGATAATGCATATTCACGCAATATCGAACGATCCCGATATATGGCACGTTAATTAAAATTTGAATTTAACTTTCAGCACGCTTTGAACATATGTACGTATGTACGTATGGCTGTCAAAAGTGTTGCGGTAACTCCGTGTCGTGAGGATCTATAAATGGATTCCTATCGGAATGAAATGAAGATGAAGAGAAGGGAGAGGAAAAGAAGGAAGGATCGAATCACGTCGACATCATCGTGAATGTTACGAATCGACGTTGCACATTATATGTGCTCCGTCGTTTCCACGTGCGCGGGAATATGCTATACGCATAATAGCTAGTGAACACTTGAGTTATAAGATTGCCGTGGACACTTGCCAAGGTAATATCAAACTTTAAGCTCCACCCTAGGTGGATACCATCCAACCACCCTGCATCTATTCACGCACGTGCACCACACTGTGCACATGCACATACAGACACAACAATCGCGATGGTAAGCTTCGTTATCACGCACGTCCACGTGTGAGCCGATACGCTACGGCTTAGCTCCTTTATACCCCCTTGACCGGTCGACTATTCCCTTCAACGACATGATCCTGGTTATGGATTGCCACGAGACAAATTAACGACCGGCGCCACGAGTAAGCGCCCACTGCCGCTTAAATGGCGGTGTAATTTTGCCATCTTAAAATCATCTCTTGAAATAGTCTATTTGATAAACTGAATAATAATAACAGGAAGGGACATAAAAAAAACTTGCCAATTTCTTTTTATATTAAACTACAAACACAATCTAGTTTTAGATAAAAAGTATATAGCAAAGCTAACATTTAGCATATGTAATTAAATTTCAAGATAACAGACGATTTATACAAACGTGTACTCATGCAACTTTATCTTTAACTTTATCTTTAACAAATCTTACAAAACTACAGACATAACTAAGCACTGACATGAATTGTTATCCCCTCATTGAATTGAGTACTGCGTATACTGATGTAACAGCAATTGCCGTTCCTTCATTGATAAGATCTTAACAAAGGGTGTTTTAGTAAAGAGTAACGTTCCTCGAGTAGTTGCTCCTCACGAAGAGGTCGACCTCGTTCGTTAGAAACGTGCGCAAATAAAATAAGAGGGAAGAGTCGTTCCGCTCAAGGAAACGCGTGATTACGATAATTCGATCAAGGATCTTCGTCCTGTCGTTGAAACACTAGCCGTCGTCAACGACGACGACGGAAAGAGACTTATAAAGGATAGTTTGTTTATTCCAGTCACAATGTGAGTCACTGCCAACCCTCCGTTCCTTCGACGTTGCACCCGACGACATAGTGACGCTAATGCATATTCAATGTTACGCCCATGCCCGGAATTTCTAGCGGTAGCTCTACCGAAGCGAGTCTTCTCGAAGAACGATGTCTCGCACTTATCGATTTATTCAAGAGCATTCATTAGTATGAAGTGTACGTACGAGTAAGTTTGTTGCGCATGTATATTGATGAATAGCTCTCGTCGCAGTCGGTCACAGATTTATAAATAAAAGAAATGAGGATTGACACTTTTGGCGCGGTTACAGACACAAAATTTGTTCATTTGAGAGAGTTCATTTTGTTTGCATATTTAATTAACAGAGTGATTATTAAACAGATCACCAAACTTTTACAGGTATACTCGTTGAGCAACTCATTCGAGCCGACTTTTCTTTGGCAAAAATTTAATTAGATGCCACTTTTTCACAACTTCTTAAGCTTCGATATTAAGTATCTTGGTAATTAAGTTTCAAATTAAAACTCTGATGAAATAAATTATACTTGCATTTAAATAAAAAATAAGTTTTTGTTTTATTTATTTTTTTCTCACCTTTAATTTACGGGAAAATTTTTGATTTTATAAATTGTTCTATTTTTAATTATATTAATATTTTCTGAAAGAAAACTGACTTCAAATTAATTAAAAAATATACCTACAAAATTTGCTGATCAATTTTAAAATCTCTTTATATAATTAATATATGATAGTACGAAACCTCACTTTACTAGATTGCAATAATTATTACTAATATACTGATTTTGACACATTAGTAAAGCTTCATCAGAAGAAGCTGTGACAAAAGAATTATAAGTGCGCAAGCAATGAACCGTGTAAAACAGTTATTATTCTTCACATTTTATTAAGTGTTCCGGTTAGTTTTGAGAGTTCTCCTAAGCGTAAAAAATCGTGAATAAATCCAGATCAACCGTTTACATCGACTCCAAAACGCAATATCCATGGAAGTAAGGTTTTGTTGTGCATTTGGGTGGAAAAGCGTCGTGTATTATGAGCAGATGAAATCAAATCAAACAATAACTACTGAGCTTTATCAACAACAATTAATCGATTTGAAATCGTATTTTGAACCAGAAATAACAGCTCAAAGAAAATGCAAAGTGTTTGTTGCGCGACAATACTCGACCACACGTTGCAAAAACAGTCAAAGACTCGTTAGCAGCATTTCAGTAGGAAGTCTTACCACATGCTGCATATTCACCTATGCTTCTTCGAATTATTATTTATTTCGATCGATCCAGCACGGCTTTGATCAGTTCATAACTTTAAAATATATGATGAAATAATAAAATTCGGTGAATGGATTGCTTCAAAAGACGAACTTTTTTTTTTATTGTGGAATCTACTTATTGTTAGAAAAGTGGGAAAAAGTTGTAGTTAGTGGTGGAAAATATTTTGAATAAAATATAATTTAACATCTCCCTAAAATAAAAATGTTTTTTTTGCAAAAAATCTCTCAAAACTAACACCTAATATTTCATCATTACATTTCATTCAGTACTGCAGTTTTCAGTAAAAAAAATTCTTTTTCTATCGCATTTTTTTCTATCGTATTATAGCTACATGCGGAAACTGTATAAATATGAGATTCTTTTAACGAGTATTCTCACATATGCATGCGTATGTGCATGCAATCACGTTTTATATATATATATGTGTGTGTGTGTGTGTGTGTGTGTGTGTGTGTGTGTGTGTGTTCGCGCGTGCGTGCGTGCGTGCGTGCGTGCGTGCGTGCGTGCGTGCGCGCGCGTGCGTGCGTGCGCGTGCGTGCATGTGTGTGTGTGTGTGTGTGTGTGTGTGTGTGTGTGTGTGTGTGTGTAGTTCTTATTTCTTGATATTTCACGACTGATATATGATATATGGGTGCCATGTAAACACGATTGAATTGATATGATAAGCGCTTCATGCAACTCTATTCTGATCTTTACACTTTTTTATGTGTTCTACATATCAAATCTCTTGACACATTTCATAAATGCACTGCACTAGCGTATTTTCTGTCACATTTTATGTATAATATAAAAGACCAATATAAATCTACCCAACCAAAAAAACCATTTGCACCTCTAATAATATCTAAGATTCTAATATCTTGGATATTAGAATCTTAGATATTATGATCTGATGTAATATTTTAAAACAAGCAACGAGTAAAAATAAATCTATAGAGAAGGACGTTCATATTTATAGAACAAAGAAATTAAATTATATGTGTAATATCTTGTATACAAGCAGCATCCAAAATTAGCGTTTATTACGATATAGTGTTGTTTCAATTTTAAATATATTTAATTAAAAATATATTGGACGTGCAAACTCTGTCTCTTTTCGAAGATAACTCTTTACTCTTGAGACAATTTCATTCGTGAGTGACTATATCGCATCATATTCGAAACGAATATCATAGTTTATCGAATAAATATCGTCGAAAAATAAATAAAGAAGCAATAAATATCTATGTCAATTCGAAGCCATTCGAGCGGATGCAGTTAAACGTTAAATTCTTAGCATGTGCCAGAAATTGACAATATCGTCTACCATCATAAATGCCGTAAATATCATATTGCTACTCTTTTGTTTTTAATATTTAGGTACGTATTCGCATCTCCTCTTTCTTAGTGATAATTCAATAATAATTAATGTTTTGAAAAATATATAAAAAAATTTTTTAAGAATTTTAAAAGTTTTTAAACAATATAGATATTTTTTAATGCGTCTAGATCTAACAATATAAACACAACAATCATAATTCTGCTTACTTCACCTTTGTTATAAAAACC
>NW_017259457.1:73430-76919 GCF_001594045.1 Atta colombica
ATATATTGTTCATTAATTTATTAAAAATTAAATAGTTGTGTGATCCTTTAATTTGTTATTAATTTATCAATTTAATCTAAAATATCCAATATGATGAGAGAATAACTAAATTACTGTCGCGTGTTTATATAATATTTAAAAATTAAATGCAAATATATATTAATGAAAAAGATTATTCAGATATCATTTCGTCTGGAGTTACTTGATTTTTCAAGTATGTCTTACAAACAGTGTCCTTAGATTGGAGAGGAAGCGCAGATCTTTAGCAGAAGCGTTTCTTTGCTAGTCGGCTTATGTGGTGTAGGATAACGTTCCACAATCACGCGATGGCTCTCCACCTTTTAACCCCCAGGCTAAGTACGTCTTAGTTACCGCGCAGTAAGAGCTATCTCTTTTCTTTCTTTCTCTCTTCCTCTCTCATTCTTTCTCTTTTTCTCGCTTCATGCGGTAATTCTCTACGCTCGTACATCTTCATTCGCTTCGTCATCTCTCTTAAACATTTTAGATTTTATCACAAAGTGCACCCCTTGCACATCCAAGACACTGTTTATAATCAACGAGCTTTCGTCGTGCAACGTAAAAGCGTGTCAGTATAAAATAAACCATCTCCTCATTTTTACTGCGCTTTTTACGGACCTATGTTCCCAAAATGGAATTTTCTGGCGACAAGAAGCAACGCGTAAAAGCTACGTATAGAAACGGAAAATTTCTTACGAATAACACAGAATATTTAATTTCCTAGAAAAATGAGTAAAAATAGTGATTTTTTTATACATTTTTAATTTCATTTTTTAATAGACAGATTTTAATTTTAGTAAGAAAAGAATCAATCAGTCATTAGACGAATGAATCAATCATTGCAAAAGATAAAGAATATCTTTTTACGATTAAATAAAAAAAAGACAACTATTTTCTAAAAAAGCATTATCTAAAATGTATAGGGAAAGAAATATCTAAATATCTGCTCTTTCTTCGTAATATTTTTCACAGACAAATAACACATAATTCTTACACACAATTGCGATATTATTTTTCATATTAAAAAATCTGTCTCATTTATGTAGAATAGCTACACAAAGTAATAAAATAATAAAAGATTTTTTTGCGATAATAATAAGGCGAGTTCATATTATATTTCATCCTTTAAAATATTATCGGACATAAAATTCCCGTAATACAGCATGTAAAGTTTAATATCACCGCACGATGGACTGAAATAGTATTGAGATCGGAAAGAATTATCACCATAGAACACGTTACGAAGTTCCAACTTCACGGGAGAAGCAGCCACTTCTCTCCCATGGCGCGGTATCTCTCTCATCTATAAATTATAATATGTAAATTGTGCGTGGCGGTAACCGAAGGAGGAGAAAGAGGGACGGAGTACTCGATATGCATTTACGGTAGTAGATAGGTGGTCTGGCAATTACAGCGGCTTACTGTACATACAAATTGCGATCTCTCTTTAGTACCATTTACCACCCTCTCTGGCACGGCCGCAGCAATTTCGCGCACCGAAATTCACCGTACCGAAAGTCGCAGTTATATGAAACTAGGTACTCTACCGAGGAATTACCAAAGTAAGAAGTCGCCTTGATAGTCTGGTGCACAATTTTCTTTTTTCCTCACTTCCGTGCTAACCGGGGCCATTGTTTAAAATCTTGGCGTTCGTCCTTATGAAATTATTCTCTTTCGGCATTAAGCCGACGGAATTTTTTAACAAAACAGAATAAATCATCGAATAAAATATTTTCGTATGCATAAGAAGTTCATCTTCATTATAATTTGCAATCAAGTTATGAATTATTACAGAATTATTTGATATTATTGTATAACAATCTTTCAATTTTATAAAATTACATACATCATACATTATATGAAAAAGCATCATATATTATACTATATGGAATTCAGGATTCTTTAATTTATTCTACAAAATGTTGTTAATGCTATTATTATGTTATTATAGAATTAATAATGTCCATTTTTCTTACCTTAAGTAAGTCATTATAAATGTTCGTTATAATCATAAAAAACTTTTCAATTAAAAATAAAAAATTATTATTATTACAATATAAAAAAATTAAAATTAGAAAAAAATGAGATAAGAAATAATCGATGTAAATGGAAAATAAGATTTTATCTCGGGAATAAAAACACACATTGCCTAATTACTTTTTTAGCACTAGTAATTACAACAATGTATTTCGGTCCTTCATGGTTCAAGTGCCGTGCATTATTTTCGAGAGAAACAGTGAAAATCGAATCGTCCGATAAGTGTATTAAACGAAAGTACAAATAAATTCATACGAAGCACAATATATTTAATACGTACATAGCTAGCAGTAATGATCTAGTTTAAATTTCATTTTATCGTTGTTATATTTTTGTGACACCGATAAATTTCGTGATAAACTTTTACACGAAATTAGTAAACAGAATATGCGCCGTAAACTAATTGATTTTTATCTGTAAATAGAATTTTTAATATATTTTCAAAATGTTTCATAAAATTATTCAATGCGCTCGCTCTCCCCTTCATCTCTCACACAAATACATATCATTCAATAGAGCGAATGTATTATTCAATACGCTCTGTATATGATTTTGATGCAAAACTAGCAAGATATCCTTACACTTCGCGCCAAGATATGAAAGACTCACGTGATACCGGAAATATAAAATGATGCCACAAATTGATATCCTAAATGCATCCTGAATTTCATGTGCACTCGTTTTAACAGTTATTCACGATCGTTCACATGAGCATAAAAATGCGCATTTGATAAAAGAAACATATTAATAATCGCATTTCAATCAAAGATCGTCAATATAGAAATGTTATATTAATTATTCAATTAAAAACAACTTGAGTACATAAAACGATCAAATACGAGCATGGCATTCTCTTACTCATCCAATTTTTTATTGGTACTATTTTTTACCGCACAATTACATGGGCGCACATTACCTAGAATTATGTGCCCACGTTGCGAGTAAATAACTAAAATAGACATAGAGGTACCTAGTTGAGATTCGGGTCAGCGGCATAGACTTGTTCCCTGCTTCTCTCGGGCATCGACGAAACGTCGACGAAGGGGCGAAAGAAAGAGCAGAAGGGGTGACGGAAGGGACGCTGGACAAATTATCTGCCATCCTCGCCCCCGTTCCCCGACCATTCTACGCGTCGTCGAGCTATCCTGCCATCCTGCGGAGGAAATCCCTCCGCGAAAACCCCGCGTCCTAATAGCCGCCCGTGGGGACGCGACGGGACTCTCGATGGACCGAACGAAATCTCGTGCATTGTGCAATCCACCGTCATCCGTCCCAACCCACGCTATGGTCACCCTTAACATACACTCCGGGCCGTCATGCCCGTGAAGAGCAGGGTACACAGACTTCTTCCAATTTGCCAGAGTTGTGCATTCGACGGGAGATCGGAAGATATTAAGGGAAGAAAATTCCTTCTTTTCTATTTCACTCCCCTCC
>NW_017259457.1:77019-82697 GCF_001594045.1 Atta colombica
TCTTTCGATCCCTGTACTGTCATGAAATATGTGCATACTACATGTGCAATAGGGAGTGAAAATTGTGATTAGCGCGCGCGCGCGCGCGCAATAAAAGAATTGATTGTTGCTCAAGTCACAATAAAAGAATTGATTGTTGCTCAAGTCGCTTTTGATGCATTATATGTCTTTGCATTCCGAATATTCTTCGTAAGGCAATTGTAAACATAATATACGAATTAGTGTAATTAGTTTAAGTACATTTGTGAATAATTTATATTTTTTATTTTATTTATATTTTTTAAGCATGTATATATGTATAAGGAAGTAAA
This sequence comes from Atta colombica, assembly GCF_001594045.1. NCBI lineage: Eukaryota > Metazoa > Arthropoda > Insecta > Hymenoptera > Formicidae > Atta > Atta colombica. Next base: position 77,331 of record NW_017259457.1, read on the forward strand.
TTTTACAAGTAAAGTAAAATATAAGTGATTATCCTTTTTAATTGCCGTAATTTAAAACAGAGGCCAAACTTTTTTGCAAACTACAAGATAAAACTACGTTTACAAGTACTTTAATTGTGGGAAATAAATGGAATTTTACAGAATGTGCAGATCTAATATCAGTAATGATCGAGACGTATATAGAGCGTATGTGAATGAAAGGAAAAATGCACGAGCGTTAGTTGCGTTAGTCTTGACAAAGGCGTTTCCCTTTATAGAACGAATTAAGTCAGTTTTACGAGCGATGTGTCAAGATCCCTTTTTATGACTGGCTACTCCCGTAAACCTGCTGGTCAAACTATTCCATGAGGTACTTTCAACCACGCCTTTTTTTAGCAACATGTTATGTTCATTTATAAATCGATACTATAGTGCACATTATTTTTGTATCAGTATTGAAAGTTAATCTTTTTGATCTTATTTCAATACATCATCAAGAAATATATTAAATTAATTCTATTTTTCTTTCGTGATAATAAAACTTAATGTTCCATTATATTATCATTTCTTAACCCGCTCGATAAAATAAAATTAATAATAAGAATAAGAAATGGTAATTTCATCGAGACATCAACTCATTAATATATCAATAAAAATTGATAGAATCTAGTAACTAATAAAATTCACATATTTAACATTATTACCTGAATCTTCAAAACTAAAATAAATTACATAAAAATATAGTATAAAGAATAGATTTGAATTAAAAAAATATTACATTGCTTCTTAAATCTATCTTACAGATAGAATCTTGTATCTTTTATAAAAGTGTTTATCAAATTGTCCCATCACTATAATTGTTAAATTCTTCGGCTAAATCCGCATTCAAACGTACACGTAAAAAAACATGTATCTCTTATATTAAGCCACTTTACTGACCAACTGTGCTGAACTCATTACTGACAAGAGGGCATTTGCAAATGTAAAAAAACGTTCCTTTGTAAGAGAACGTTTTTTACATTTTCCTTGGATTTCAAGAATAAGAACAAAAGTAGTTTAGCAAAAAAAAAAAAGTGCCGTAGAAAGGGTCGCTGTTGAAATCCTTAATGCGGTCGGTCGGGGCAAGTCTGCGATGATCAGTAGCAGAAATCGCGGAGCGAAGAACATTGCAGGCGTCCCGCTTAAAGAAAATGTAATGCGATAGCGTCTACTTGGCTACGGCTCATAAAACTACTCAGTTTATGCTGATGAGAGATCAGCATTTCGAAGACATTTTTACAAAAAAAGGGGAGGGAAGACCAGTAACATCAGTGAATGGTGTGTTAGACAGGCATCGAGCAAAAGAAAAACGCGAAAATGGGAGACCAGTTGAGAATAAGACTCGATTCTGTTAAAATGATTTTGAGTTTGTAGCCAAGCCCAAGCAGACTGGTGTTATTCGTGCAAAATCATTGATTTTAGCGAGCCAATCCCGTTCGATCTATCATAGTATAATCTATAATACAGTGTGATCTTATGCTTGATATTAAAAAAGAAGAATAATTATTAAAAAACGAGAATTTACAATTTTCATATAGTTCTTTCTATCTTCGTAAGAATGAGAATACTTGTATGACAGATAATATACAAAATTCCTAGAAATGAAAATTTTTGTACGAAATTAAAGATAAATTCGATAAATAATATCATTAATCCAAATATTAGTTTAAAAAAATTTGTTTTTAAAAATTTCGAAATATAAAAAAGTAATCTGTATAGGAATGCATAACATAACATATTATCTTCTCATATTTCTTCTACTCACAAAACATAATTGCTTGACAAAATGTTACACAGTAATTATAATAGCAAAAGCAATACGATCTTACTTCAATTGTTACATTTTGCAACTTTCGCGAAACAAAGAATATATTTCGTACGTATATATTAATGTTGAACTTGATTGTGATGTACGTACAGGAATCGAAATACAAAAGCCGTGTACCGGCGCGCCAGATAGGAAGCAACTAAGAGGATTAGTAGCCAAATGGCCGGGTGGCGGTAAACTGAAATAAATACAGTAACATGCGCGAGGATGCCGTAGATTAAATGTAATTATACGACATTAAGTACTGCGTAATTACTGATGTCAGAGAAAAGAAAAAGATGTTGAGCGAGTTCTGGATTTTGTCTTGCATTTTAAAGAGATTTCGATGTATTCTGCCTAAAATTGTCGGCGGTATAAGATTCGGCTGCTTAAATTGCAAGAAATAGCGAAAAGGATACAAAATATGAGGGCGAGCCATTAAAAGTTGAAGACACGTTAGCGCCAAACTGTTTCGACATAATGGCTAAAGTTCCCGTTTTCGTCGTACCCCTTTATTATTTTATATTTCGCGGCATCGCGCGCGCCAGTTGGAGATAACAGAAATTATATCTGCGTTTAAAAGTAGAACAACTGTTAGAGACGTCGCGAAACTTTTAATACTATGATTTCATCTTCGCGAGAATCCAGACCTTTCGCCTCCGAGTCTAATTCCCCGCAAGTCTGTATACGTGTCTAACTTCCGATATGGTGTAGACGGAGCGCCACGCAAACATTTTAACTTGATATGGGATATACCGATTTAAATTCAATGGGATAGGGATGAAAAAATTATTTCTTCAGATACTTTTAGAAATTGAAACTAAAATGATCCACCCTGAAATGGTCACTAAAAAAAATATTTGCTAAGAATATTAAAATTTTTCTCATTATTTCTATACAAAATTTTGCCGGATGCAGATCTGAAAATAATTTTGTTAAAAATTTAAATTGGTTACTCGAATATTAAAACTTTTTACTCTTATTATTTTTTAATTTCCAACATAATTATCTTAATGATTCAACAAAATTATTTTCAGAACTGCATCTACCAAAATTTAAATCTTCCAGTAAAATCATTCCTTCTCTGTATATACATTACTTTTTTCACAGAGTAAAAGAAGTAATCGTTACATGATGAAAATCGGACGCCATATTCCACAATTAAAAATGTAGCATCGTATATCATAGATTCCCAACGTGAGCGTTATCATCCCCCAGTAGGCACTGAGGAGATCTAGAGGGAGCGTTGTTAGTCCTAAGAACAGTAGGGAGACAGTTGAGAAGCAAGTGAACAAAAGAACACACACGCCAGAGAAATTTAATCCCCTAAATATTTTTTAAACAAACACTTAAACATTCACTTGATTATATATTACAGTTATGCATTTTTATAAGAATCAAATACATATGTCAATCAATCCTCCATATTATCTTGATTTGAATTGTATGATATGTGAGATTTGTTTTTCTATTACGTTTTTCTATTATGCATTTTTTTCAGTTTTCTCTAACGTTTTCTTGTATAGAATAATCGAAATAAATGCATTTGTGCATGTTTTGTCAGGTTTATTAATAAAACGCGAAGTAATATTTTTTATTTGTTCTGTGTAATTTTCTTTTTGTTGCTTTATTTAGCGATAATTTGCCGATTATCCGATTTACCAATTCCGCAAAGGGGGAGGCGTTGAATAAAAAAAAACTTAGAAAGAGAGCGATGAGCCAAAAAGGATTGGGAAACTATGTAGTAGATATTTCGTGACATTTTTCTTATTATGATAACTATTGTCTCAGATATACAAAAGGATAGCTGTGTATTACTCTCTACTCTTTCTTGGAGTGAAATTTCACTTCAAGAATGAAAATACTGTCACTATTTCAAAAGAGTGAAAATATTTACATATTTATTGAATAAAAACAGCAGATTTTCACTCTTCTTTTTTGAACGAGATTTCAATCTTTTGGAATAAGATTCATTTCAAAAAAGAAGTAAGACTTTTTTCTTTTGCTGGAATAAATCTTATTCTAAAAGATGGAATTTTTACTTCAAAAAGAGAGAGAGAGAGAGAGAGAGAGAGAGAGAGAAAGAGAGAGAAAGAGAAAGAAAAGAGTGAAAATCGGCCACTCTTATTTAAGAATACAAATATTTCCACTTTTTTTCAATAATAATGGTATTTTCATTTTTTTGGAGTGAGACTTCACTCCAAGAAATTTAGAGAGTAATACACAACTATCGTAAAGTAATACACAATTATCGAAAGCGAATCCTTTTCTATTATGTTTGAGACAGTAGTTACAAAAGAATGTCACGGAATATCTACTATACACAATGTCATATTTTTAATTGGACTTAAAATAAAAATTATTCACAATTCAGCATCTTTGAAAGATTAATTCGCGGAAGGATCTTTCTTTTTTCCATTACGCGTAATATGTGAAAATTCTTCCAGAAAGATTTTCATTTCACATTTAAATAAGGAATTCTTCCCCGTTTCACACGCCACTCACGAACCACCCCGGAAATATGGAGCTGCGCGTACAGATTATGGAATGCATGGGGATTCTCAGATGGGTGTGAACATCAACGGGACCGGTGAGCACCGCGAGTAAGCGAGTAAATACGAAAAGCCCATGATATTCGCACGAGCGGACGAACAGGGTGTCGTGCATTAGCGAGGCGTTTCTTCGCATGCGTCATCTGGGGTACGAGATGTACCTTGCAATTGCGGATTAGCGAAGACCGAACGTCCGCGCGGTCGGACATATCATCGTGCGCATTTCTATCATCCCCTGTCGCGGCCGACTTGTTACAAGCACGTACAAGCGCGTTTCCTCGAGCGTCCGGCAAACACGCACGGCACGTACGTAACGCGCAATCCGCCCGCTACACGCACGTATAACCGTATATAATATAGTGGATCCGCAGCGCCCGTAATGTAATCACGGGTGACACAATTAATCACTGGACCATCCAACCCCGCTAGGCCATTAGCGATTGCGACACACTCAGGACTCCTGTTGATAGGCGGATGCGTTTCGCATACTCGTGCATACGAACCGCACGCGTGCACGCATACGCACGCAAGCAAAAGGATCGAAAAGTACGCAAGGGGAAGAGAGAGAGAGAGAGAGAGAGAGAGAGAGAGAGAGAGATCGGCGCTCGTTAGGATCTTTCCCCTTTCCTTCTTGTCGCCGATTTTCCACGCAGCTCATGCGCGTGATTAATTGGTGCCATTGTATATCGCTAGATTATTATAGGATATAGTAGTGGATCTCATCGATCTGCAGCTGACGATTGATTGATTCCAATGTTGTGAAATCTATTTCATAGGTGCATCAACTAACTGCGAGTTCGATATGTACTAACGAGGCACAGATCTCGTCTACTTTAATTAGAAGCCACTTGCTTTCGTCATTCGAGATTTACAAAACTTACGAAGATGGATATATCAATAAAAAAGATATCTTACTCTCCATAATATATATATATATATAAAATTAACAAAAAGATAAATCATTTATAAACTTGATTACATATTAAATAT
>NW_017259457.1:82797-92780 GCF_001594045.1 Atta colombica
GAGAGAGAGAGAAATATGGAATATATAACACACAGAAATATATAGAGTAATATACATAGAATATTAGTATTCATATAACGTTTCTTAGAATAGAGAGTTTAATATATAAATAGTAATTAATGCATTAATATATGTGTGCATAATTTGATTAATTTTTAAAAAAGATAAAGCCTAAGAGTCTTTTTAATTACAAGCAACATCAAGATAGCTTTTCCAGCAAAAACCATCACGATGTTGGTTAACTAAAAATTCACAACTATGTTTCACTATATCATATCTTTATTTAAATTTTATATAACATATATATTTGTGCCTAATCAAAAACTTAATTAAAAATTTTAACGAAGATATGATATATCTATAATAGAACACAGATATACACTGTATATTTTTAATTATAATAAAACTGTATTACTTTTGATATTTGTATAAAATTTCTACAGATATCAAATATATTTATCGACATAAAACACAATTTAACAATTTTGTAATACTTGTACAAAATTTTCGTATCGATTTTTCATCGCTCAACTCCTTCCTTTTAATAAGAGAGAAATGCGTGTGTTATCTCGCGTTATATGTTACGCAATTTTGACGCAATATACGTAAATCTATTCAAGCTTATAATTTATATATGAGGTACGCATAGCGCTCAAATTGCGCTCACAGCCAGGAAACTAGGAACAGGATGTGTGGCTTCGAAGAACAAGTATGACAATAGTATTGCAGATTCGAAATTGGAATGCCAATGAAATATTAGTAAAAGGATGGTAGTAAATGTTGATTAGAACATAATTTCACAGTTTAAATACTTTATATAATATTGTATAAAATACGTAAAAAATCCTTTATTCATCTACAAATATCTCAATTTATCAAAAATAAATTTTTTTAAACTTCGGTAATTTTTACTTTTAATTAAATATCTATCGAATTGTAGCACACGCGATTCTGATAAACGATTCTGATATTCGAATGAATATCCTACTTTGCGTTGTATATTTTTTATACAAAATGGTAATCAACAAGGGAAATATGCAATTCACGCGTAACTATAAAGTCAAATTATATATATGATCACTAATTGCCGCAATTTAAAACTTTTGTTAACTCGCATATATAACGTGATAACTTATTATTCACAGATCACATGATAGTTTGATTAACATGTAACTAAATAATATCTAATTGTAAGTCAAACTTTGAAAATATTGAATGAATTATTGAATGATTAACTCTAATAATATTAAAATACACATTAAATTTATTGTATAAATTATTGCAAAAGAAACCTATTATTTTTCGCAACATTCTATCGTCTGTCTTGAAAGGTAAAAATCTCCCAATGACAATACTAAATAATTTTAAAAATAAATCTGGTACTTTGAAAATGAAAATTCAGCAAAGAGCAACCTTTTCTCATAAAAATATTGCAATTATAATAATATTTCGAAAACTTTGATTCACTCAGAATTATGATGCAATGAAACAAATAATATGATAATTATTATTTGAAACTGACGTATATTTTACAAAAAAATATTTTATTTTCTCATGTCGTATTTAAAATGCAGCAGTTTGAAGTAAAATATTTCATGTACATGAAAAAAGTTTACAATATTCAGATGACTTATCCTAGATTTTCAATATTGGAAATTCGTACCTTCTATCCTCCGTGCAACGTCGAGATGAAGAGCACTTTGTCCCGCGGGCACAGTTTATAATCGCCTTCACCCTGAAATTATATATCTTCTTATATTTCTATACTTCTTATATCTTTTTGGTCAATCGAACGATGCGAAATATAACTAAAAAACTTAACATAAAACATGATGATAAAAAATAATAAGCTTAAGGAAATATTTTAATTTACATATATCAATATCTATATATTCTTTAAGAAATTAAAAGTCAATTTTCATTCAAAAGTTAATTGTGTTATTTCTTCATAGAATTTTTTACCACAAAAGTTTTAAGTAAATACCTCAAACAAATACTTCAAGCAATAATTTTCACTTTACTTTAAGTTGTACTTTATTATAATTTTACTTTATTTTTAAATTTCAAACTTCAATCAAAAAATTTTATTACATCTATTTAAAAGTTTATTTGAAATTAAAATTTTATTATTTGCATCTTAAGAATTTGAGAATTATAAAAATATAGATTATAGACTTTTAGTTATTTATTTAAATAACAGTTATGGCTTGATGTTTCAAAATCAAGAAAAAAAATTGGTTAAGAAATCCATGATATAGATAAAAATTCAATGAATGCCCTAAATCCTAAATGAAGATAGACTGACTTTACCAATTTCATCTTTAACTTTGAGTTCAATTCCTTTCAACATCTTTTAACTATTGAGATAGCAAAGATATTACATAGGTATGTAAGATTCGAAAAAGTTAGAGTTTCACGAGCGCAACTGTATTATGGAAAAAGAGGGACGCGGGTGGGAAAAGAAACGGGTGAAAAGGAAAGCAGATGACATGTATACTGTGTGTGTGTGTGTGTGTGTGTGTGTGTGTGTACACACACACACACACACACACACATATATGTGCCTTGAGAAAAGAAGCGAACGAAAAGACGCGGAAACGCAAAAGCTGAAGCTGCGCGGAGAAGCTTCGCCAAGAAGCGACGGTATTATCATAATAATGGCCAGAGCCATCATCTTTTCCCTCGTTCCGACGTTCCCCGACGCTGCAGCATCTTCCCGCTCGAACGTTACCCCGGCGAGAACCGCGTCTTTCCTCCTAATAGCTGCGGCGTGTACATTTACAAATTTAAAATGATAATTCTCTCCGTGGGTGTGGCAAACCGAGGTCATTTGCGCCCTTTCAGCGTCCGGAGTCGCTCCGTTATCCCGCACCCTATCTAGCGCGCAAGTAGCGATAGCGATGGTAGGTAGCCGACAGACCGATTATGCCGTTTGTAAAAACCGGTCACGGGGTATCCCGTTTGTCAGACGCCAGAAACAGCCGTGCGTCACTGTGGGAGTTGGCGACGTGGGAAAAGAAATATCGTGCGACAAGGGATATCATCCACCTCCGCAACATTTCTCTGTGCGTTTGAGATTAATATTTTAAATAATCACTCGGTAACTTTTCGGCTTTCGCAAATCATTCAAGCTCTTCATTTTATTAATCCTAAAATACACAAACATAATTTTTAATATGTTCCCTTTCACGTGAGATGTTCGTATATCTCGTTCAAACTACTTAGGTAGTCTGTGTTTATTGTAGTTATATCTGTATTATGTATAGTAATAGTTGTATTATGGAAACATTGTTATTTAATAATAATAAAACTGTAGTGTTTTATAAATATTGTATGTTATAAATAAAACTATTTTCATCAATGTAGATTAACTTTAAATTCGGTTCAACTTACTCTTCGTTTTATTCTAATCTTTAGAACTAGAAAAAGAGGAAGAATAAGTTGAACTAAGATTAAAGTTAATCTACATTGGTGAAAACAGGCATTAATATTTCTCGACAGCATGAAGTGTATATAACAGAAAATAATCGAAAAACAGTTTGGTAGAAAACAAGTTTAAATAAAATCTTATGATTTTTATTCACAATTTATTTTTTTTCTATCTTCAGCCCAATCTTACATTAATCCAAAAATATTTTTAATTCTTTTCTGATTATTATTCTTCCTGCAATTTTTCATTAGGAAATGTGTTCTAAACTTATTGCAAGCAAAGGAAAAAAGATTTCGAAAAGAGGTATAAAAAATTATACACGGAATATACAAATATTGAAATAGATGAAAAAACTTGTATGAAATTCTTGAAAATATATTATTACTATATTGAAAATTATTATTAATTATTATATTTAAACAATTATTGCGCAAAGAAAATAGTCACTTTTATTGAATATTTAAATATGTCTCTCTACTAATAAATTTTTATTAATTTTAGGAAAGAGAATATAAATCCCATCTTCAAAGAATTCAGTTGCCGAACACGGTGCATTAACTTCTCATATCAGTATGACGACTTAAGAATCACGTAGCTAAGTAATCCATTCAATCCTTTTCGAATTTAAATCCGTCTGCCATTCTCGTTGTGCATTTAAATCTATATTTAAAAGATTTTCCTTAAAATGAAATTTTAATAATTCGAAATATATTTTTAAGACGTACATAAAAAATTTATCCTGAACGAGAATGTAGTGAAAAAGTAGAAAAGCAAAAATCAAATATATGAATTTAATTTTATAAATGTTTTAAATCAAATCTGAGAATTTTTCGTTTACCACTAAAAAATATAATAGATAAATAATTTTAAATTTATTATATACTATTTTTTTGTTTACAATCTTGATAATATTTTACAATTTTCCATGAATTAGGATAAGTAACGCGAAATTTAGTGATTATATAAAAAGTTCAACTTTGATTTCATTAAAAATGGCATTAGTTCAAAGTTTAATTAATTATAAACACAAATGGTGTTCTTCGATTTTTTACCAAAAGCGATAAAACAATTATTAATTTTGGTAATTATTTAGAATAATCACCTCCCCCTTCCCTACCTCAAATCTTAATAAAAATATACTTATTTGTGTTTTCACTTAAAACGAAAAAGAATTTGGCAAAAAAACGTGATGCTCGGTCTCGTGAATCAAGTTATTAAGCATTAAAGTTAGAGACTTTAGAGATATGTATCACATTCCGATTCGATATAGCTCTATGTATACGTTCTGCATTAATTACATAAATTCACTGCTTTAAAATTGCTTTAAAAACACATTTACTGCTTTAAAAACACAAATTCAATGCTAATGCAAAGAATTTGCTTAAGGCAGTGAATTTTTGTACGTAAAGCAGTGAATTTGTGTAATTAATGCAGAACGTATACATAGAGCTGTCGAATCGGAAAATATCTTAATCTCTAAAGTCTTCAACTTTAACGCTTAATAACTCGATTCACGAAGCCAATTGCTGCATTTTTTTTTTGCTAGATTCTTTCGTCTTAAGTGAAAACACGTCGAATAAGTGTATTTTTATTAAGATTAGAGGTGAGGGGGAGAGGGGGAGGGAAGGTAAATAATTATCTCCAAATTGACCGAGAAAGATGCAATCGAAGGATGATTCTTGAAAAACTTTATGAACTTTTAGTCAAAATAATTTACGATCATCAAATATATCGGCATAATTCTCTTATAAAAATTGTTCCAATATACGATATCCGAGGAGAAATATATTGCACATAGATATACGTGTAAATGAAATACAGTAAATAGAACAGACACTATGTCCAAAAACTCACCAGTAATTCCCAGTCAGCATCGTTAACCAGAACTAAGATGCCTGGTCTCCTAGAGAAACAAGATAAACTTTTTAAATCGAGTTGCTCGTTCCGCTGCTGCCAGCGTATTGTGTTGTGTGTCGAAAACTTACAGATACCGTACCCTCCATCAATTACGGGAAGTTGGAGGTACAAGCGCGAAACAAACGCGAAACGAACATGAAACAATGAGCGAACGAAAACCCGCCGCGATCAGCCCCGATCATTCACTGCGAAAAACTGTCACTCGCAAAAACGAAAATTTCAAAATGGATGTCTCGCCAATATCGTTCAACCGATTGGCTGATACCATTCGAGTCGTTGAGCCTATAGAATTGGCCTATAGAATTGACACGACCGCGACTTTCGCAGCCGACTTCACTATGCTCGCTCGCATCATGTAAACGCATCGCGTATCGTATATTTCGCCATTTCATCGTTTTGATCTCGAATTCGCGAATTTTCAATATTTTCTTTTCCTTTTTCCTTCGAGCGAAATGTAAAAAAAAGAATAAACTAAAATCGAGAAAAATGTGAAGTATATGTCGCTATCAGGGGATCGATTCTGTATCTTGAAACGAGATGAAAATTACAAAAATGAGCGAATTTATTAGAATACTAATAATTTCATTGGTCAACATCTAATAAATTTGCTCATTTTTGTAATTTTCACCTTGTTTGGAAATACAGGATCGATTCTCACTTCTCGTTTTAATCTTGTAAAAATTATCGAGAGACAACATCTCGCAAATCCAATCATTGTACATATCATTATTATTATGCCACGAAAGCGAGCACTACACTAATCAACGACGTGAAAAGCGATCATCTTAACATGCGATATTTAATCTGATAAATCATAGATTTCCGACATATTTGCGAAATTACAATTTTCAATGGTGACGAGAAATCGATTCTTTCATCTCTGATTATCTGATTTATCAAGACCGATTAAAAAAAAAAAAAATTAAATAAAATATGCCAAAACATAACATAAATTAAATTGATAATGAGAATAATAATGAAATTCAAAATCACGTTATCATACCGTAAATTTTTTACCACAATTTTCAATCGGCTACAAAAGACGCGATTACTCAAGAAATCGATTCATACAGGACAATTCCACATTTATATGTTTATAAAGGCCCGTATTCTGAATACGGACCATAATTTTTTGCGTTCAATATCTAATGTAAAATGTCTAATTTGTTACTCGAAAAACAACAATTGCACTTTTCGTGACAAGATACGTCATACCATGTAAGAAAATGTACGATGTAAGGAAATACTGGAATTAGATTACGCAATACGCATTGAAGATTGAAAGATTGAAATTTTACCAATCAAACAACAGAAGCTAAAATTTGTCCTCATTGTCCTCATCTGATTCCGGCCTAAGAAGATACATATATGTAGATAGATTTAGGGTCGATATTTATAGTCTTATATTTATACTCGTATTCATAATCACGCCTTATATTTAAGGCTTACTTAAATTTATCTTTAGATATTCTTTAGATATGAATTATTTCATTGGCTGCTGAGCATCTAAAGATAAATTTAAGGAAGCCTTAAGGTCGGACTATGAATACGGACATTAAAAGCGTTTTATTTACAGTTTTACTTACAGATGTCGTAAGCCAATCACAGAGTAGTATTAGCATCTTAAGACAATAGGTTTGTTCGACTTGCTTACACTTTTTACACTCAGCTTCTTCACTTTTTCTCTTTTCAGCGTCAAATATATAATATATCTATTTCATTTTAAGTGTAAAAAATGTAAGCATGTCGAACAGACCCCTTATTTAAAACGATTTTATAATAAAAACCAATTATAAATATCAGTCTAGATTACAGTGTAAGGCTAATATTTCGTACATCCAAGAACTTGGATTCTTTCCCTCGGAAATTTTCACAAACTGAGAAATGACCATTTTTCTATAGTATGGGTATATGTACACACAACAAGGCTTTTCCATAGGTGCATTCAGAATGACAACCGCTCACTGAGCGCTTAATGAACGGTCGTTCTAAGTGTTAATTGATTTATAACATTTTAAGACTGTACTTAATATAGTCCTAAATATAAGAATTGACTACGAATACTATGATCCTAAACCATTTTCTACAATTTTTAGACTCTAAGCCGTAGAAATTGACTAATTACAGTTGAATGCGAGGAGAATAATTGAGTATGGCTGATATTCATAGTCAGATCTTATATTCAAGACCGTTTTAAATACAGTCTTGAGAAGTCACGAACCAATCAGAGAGCCGTATTAGCATCTTAAGACATTACTTAAGACAATCTTGAAAGATCGGACTATGAATACCCTGTGATTTCATAAGATGTGTAAGTCCGGATCTACAATAAATTTTTAAGGTCTTTAGCCATAAAAAATGGACGAATCATAGTCGATTATTCTTCTCGCATTCAATTGTAGTAATTGGTCAAATTTTACGGCTTAAGGCTTAAAACACCTATTATAGATTCGGACTAATGCAAAAATCTGTGCTGCGGTCTAAGGATGGAATCCCATGAGATGTATTTGCGCGTAAAACTGGAAACAATAAGCACAGGCAATAGTAAAATAAGTACAGAAAACAGGGAATAACTAGCCATCCAATCAAAGCTTTGGGGTACAAGTTCAATATTATACCCAGACCTCTAATTGAATGGCTCGTTATTTCTTATTTCTTGTTCCTATTACCTGTTCCTATTACCTATTATGTTTTCAGTTTTACGCGTAACCGCAATCGGTAAAACGTAAAACTATAACAGCGGATCGCTTCTGATTGGTTACGCAATTACGCGATACGCGTTAAACATATCTCATGAGACCAAGGATATAGCCACACAACTTGCATAAACGTAAAGAAAATTATCCAATCACATTTTACGACTTTAAAAGAGAAATGCAATTGAATAATTTTCTTTATACATATGTTTATGCAGCAAGTTTGTGACCTAAAGCCCGGATCCTCATAAAGAAACAGCGCTTTGACATCGAGTGCTTAAAAAATCGGTTGCGGGGCTTAAAAAATTTACCCCTATCATCCGTTTTCACCAATTAACGTTCGATGTGTCGTTGTCCATAGATCTATTTTATTTTAGCTAAAGTTCTTGGTTTATCTTTCTTTTCTTTCCATGTTAAAGAGGAAAAGAGAAAAGATGAATCGTACAAAAAATTGAGCTAAAAAGAACAGGCCTCTTATGAGAATTTGGACAAATTTGTATGAGACACTAGAGACTCAAGTAAGTGTCTGGCCATTCTTAACTACATTCTGATAGGATAATTTTGAATGAGACAAACATGGCGGAACTTGTTGTGTAGAAAATCCTTTGTCACGTTAAACTATATGCACAATCGAGTACACAAAAATTAGGCATTTTTCTTGTTACCAATAAATTCTTTTATATATATATCTTGCCTGATGATGAGATTTTTTGCTATGGATAATAGCGCGTAACCATAATAGCAGGTAATACCATAGTATATGATTCTACTTATATACGATATGTACTCTGCCAAATATACAGAGCCTAATGTTGCCGCCATTCATAATAATGTATACTCTCTGCAATATATAAAGCAAAGTATTTCCGCCATATTTGTCCTGTGACTAGACTCTTAACTTGAGGGTCTCTATTCTATATCGGAATGCATCGGAAGATACAGATACTGACATCTGTGCATTGCGCGTACGACCGGCGCGATATGCGCCATGCGCTAGTAATAATGTATATATATCATACGTAGTGTATGCGGCCATTTTCATTAACGATGTTGGTCGTCGCCGTTGTCGGTCGATCCCATTCATTTGCGGATTGTGCGGATTCACGTGACTGATGTGACACGTTTATATGCAAAGTAAATCTGCAGTTCGAGCAACACGGTGCAATACTGCGGATATCGCGTTATTAGAATTCTTTGAAGCTCTTTTGTTTCGTGGTCGCAAACAAATATTGAAGGAGTGTATGACTGTACGTAGGATCAACACTTACACCGTGTCCCCCTGCATAAAGAGCTCGGGCCGTTCTGTTAAGAGGTTATCCCGCAGCCAGCTTAGCAGTCGTTTCAGCGTCCCTACAGAATCGATTGGTTATTAACGACAAAAGAGACTAACGGACACGAGTTACTTACGAAAATACTTACATTCCTCACCGGGTAAGTCCACCTCGTGCCGCTTCTTTCCATCAAATAGCAACTCTGCTCCACCTCTGCAAACATTCGACAAACGGCGTGATTTGTTCGTTCCGCCCGGTGATACTTGATCGTCGCATCGCATGATGCATATTTATATGAAATTTTAATATTCTTGGTCTTACCCGAATTCGATAGTAAGAGGAAGTCCAATCGCAGACATCGTGAATTGTGAAACGAGAGTTCAAAGAACGATTCTCTTCTCTACGTTAGGTTAGAATTGAATTATCGTGCGCGCGCTTGTACAATTGTCCAGAACTTTCGCGAACTTGAGCGTTCAACGATGATCACTGTGGAATGCCAGGTTAGGTTTGTTGAAAAAAAGAGAAAGGGAAAAAGGCACGCTAATGAATTTTCATTCGTATGCGTAAGAGCCGGGATCGATTGTCGTAATAAAACGAATTAAATGGAGCTCTCGCCGTGTGTATGTACACATATGCTTACCGCTGCATGTATATATATATATATATATA
>NW_017259457.1:92813-99541 GCF_001594045.1 Atta colombica
ATGCGCGTGAGTGGCATTAACCTCGGCATTTACACTTTACAACGGTGTCAGCGGTGCGTTTGTATGTACATACACAGTGCGAGGACCAGCAAGAAGAGCAAAGAGTGCTTGCTGTAAATCTAAATGAAATGATCTAAATTATAATTTCGATCGGTGACACACTCTGCACAAATTAAACTTTTAATTATTACCACGCGATCGCGGGTGAAAAGAGGAATAGCTGGCAGACCAGCTCGATTCTCTCCATCACGTATGTACGTTATATAGTCCTGCAACGTGCAGGTCATTAATCTTGCTTGTGATATCGGTACCGAGAGAAAGAATTAAGAGAGAGTGCATCTTAACGGCCGATTGTTCATCACGCAAGCGATCCGTATTATCAAACGAGAACGCGAATTATTTGCAACATCACGTAAAGAGTAAACTATGCGGCACGACGGTATTACGAGATATCGTCCAAAGTGCAACCTGTAATGGCGGCTGATGAAAGTATTTGCCATTGCGCGCCACGTATGTTCGCCAAGCCGGCAAACGTTTGTCTACTCGTCTGAAAATAATCGGAAATAAATCGGACAATCAATTAATTTTGTCGTTTTCTTTTCGATCGTTATCCCACCAGTTTCGATCCCATCAGTCGATAATAATCCGCGATTCCTTGTCGCCCAGTTTTCCACGATGTCGGAGAACAGCGATCACTCGCCCGACGACACCGAGACGGAGACAAAGGCGATGGAAGATCTTCCTAACGATTCATCCAAGAGCGAAACGAAATTAATGAATCAGACCGACACGGCTCTGCTCGAGGATGAGGAAATGCCGACATACATCAGTGTGTCTAGTATCACAAGACCAGATGACTCGGATATTGTTAACATGAAGCAGCGTGAAAATGAATCTCGAGAGATGGAAGGAGATCGTAGCCCGAGTCCCTATCCCAGCGACGATCAAGCAGCGAGTAGTGTGTATGTTTTATCATCTGGAGAAGAAACCGATCAACATCCTTATAATGACGAAGATGACGAAGATGAATATGGAGATAGTGATGGTAAGTTAATAAAAATAAAGAGATTTGTGCCTGATTTAGACTATACTTCGATCTTAACTCTAAACTTATAAAAATTCAGCCAATGGAATACAGATTTCAGTTAGAACCAATTTCAGTTAAGACTGGCAGACCTATTGGCTGAATTAGGATTTTAGGGTTAAGACCGAAGCATAAACCAAGCATTATAGATAATAAGAGAATAGAATTTGGCTTAGTACATATTCAACTGAGTAATAGTCGATGTCTTTGCACTTATAATATTGATATAACTGTATATTTCTTAGTATGTAGCTTTCATTATGTTACAGATATGGAAAATTTAGAACTTGATAATGATTTTGATTCGGATCATCCAAATAACATGAAGCATTTAATGGATGACGAGGATGATGATGATGAAGATGACGAAGATGAAGAAGATGATGAGGATAGTCCTAGACAAATGCATGATGATGGTATCGATGATAATTACGAGACAGATTATTATGATGGAAGATCTGATGATTTTATCTTCAATAGGAGATTGAAAAATCGTCACAAAGAAAAGAGCCTTTCTCTTCAAGATTTAAAAGTGTATAAGAATAATATGAATGATGGATATTTTAAAAGAAGACATTCACAAGGTTTAAGATCAAATTATCCAAACATTCCAGAACAAACTATTGTATATTCTATGATTCAGAGAAAGCAACCAATACCAGGAAAATATCATTATGTACAAAGCAAAGTTAAACGCTATATCAAAGATATAAAAGACCAAAATAGACGTTCCATCGAAAAACATGTAAAACAACATCAGGAAGATACAACCCACTATAAAAGCAACAGTGATCACAAAAACAATGACACAGAAAAAACAATGCCTACAGTGACTAACAAGACAATAAAAGATTATGCCGAAAGAACGATCAAGGAGTTGGAAATCGCAGAGACATGCGAGAATAGCATGGATAAAGTGGCCTACAATACTATTACTACGCCAATAATATTGAATGGACAAGAAAATAAAAACTGTTTAGAGTCAATACAAGAGGAATCCATACAGACTCAAGTTCAAATAGATATACCATTTGAGTCAACACAAAATGAAAGAGATCTTATGAATACAGATAGTAAAATGCAAAAACAAAATGGAACAATTGAAGATAAATCATTAAAATTCAATTATACTGATAAAGAAATTCCAAATTTTTCATCTCTCACGCAAAATGGTCATCAAGAAATACCAACAGTATTTTATGATTTGCGAACTTTAAGTTATGACGAGTACATGCATGGCACTTCTAATTCTAGTCAAAAAACTGATTTAAATAAAAACGCCCATGTTATTGAACAAGGACATATTCAATCTGAGGCATTTAATAATTCAGATCTAATGGAAGTATCCACAGATGGAGAAGAAGATACTTGTTCTTTAAGGATTGAGAATATTAAAAGCATTAAGACAATGTCAGATGAAGCAAAACATAATAAGCAAATAACTTTTGAGAAAACAAATGAAGAATTTAAGACGACTTTGGATACTTCAGAAGTTACCACATTGAAAAAGAAATTAACACAGAAGACTGTAAAATATAACAGTCTGCTTGATACATATCAAAAGCAGCTTATGGAAAATTTAAAAATGAAACAGGAATTGGATGAACTGAGAAAAACATTAGCAAAATATGAAAAAGAAAACAAACCTCCGGAACAGAAGGTTGCATCAGTTCAAACAGACGTTTTCATTGATTCTGTATCTAATCAATCCCGAGATCAAACTGAGCCTATACATGTCAAACAATCCAATAATAAAATATCAGGTAGTAGTGTAGCTTCGACGCTAAGCTCTATAGATCAGTGGAGTTCCAGTGCTTGTAATTTATCAGTATCCATTAAACCACCTGAAATAACAAAAACGTTACAGTCTGACGATAGTATAGTACTGACTGATGGTACACCAAGAAAAACACGTTCATTATCACGCGCATTTATTACTTCCTCCCGAATCTTGCAAACTCTTTCAAGTATTACACAGGGAAAAACAAAGCCAGAAAGTCCATTGGTACAAAATTCAAAGAAAAGATTAAATGAAAATGTATCGATGAATCTAAATCAAAATGATGAAAGTAATTATCAATGTCTCCCTTCCAGCTCTAAGAAAAGAAAGATTACAGACATTCTTGAACCATCTAATTTTCTACAATCTTTTAAAGTTTCCCAAACTTCTGTAGAATCACATTCAAAATTAAATGAAACGCCTTCAGAATCTCAATTTAAAAACTCGTGTGATTCGGTAAATAAGAATGTAGATTTGCAATCAAGTTTATCTAATGCAAGTCAATTAGGAGCTGCTACATCTATGGTAGAAAGCAAGACAGAAACCGTTGATGATCCAGAGGATAATGTAAAGTGCTTTGTATATCGTGAGGATGAAAATAGTAAAGATCGCAGTTTTCTCATTCTAGCAGAGGAGCCTGAAAATGATAAGGCTATTAATGAAAAAGGACGCAGACGAGAATGCGGTCCGTACTTGCTTGGTAATGTCGAAGTAAGAATGTCTGAAATGAACGGAACAATCAATATTTGGGGTAAAGAGGTAAGTGATCTTATAATTTATAAAGGAACTAATTTCAAGAATCCGTACTCAAACTCAGATGTATTTTTCAGATCAGTCAAGAATCCACTGTTGAAACTGAAAATGATACAGAAGCATCTACTAAAATGAAAGACAAAAATCATCATTATTGGCAAAAGACACCAAATACTAGATTCAATGGCAGTAATTTAGTATGTTCAACAAGTAAAAAATCAAAAAGTCCTCCTAAATTTGAATTATCTTCAGCAGCATCTAATTTTTCATGTCTACATTCACCTTCGTTTAACATAGCAAAAGCATCTTGTTCTACAGATAAAGCAGATAAGTTATGTAGTTCAAATGCATGCGAAGACTGTGATTTCTCAAAATATCGTAAGGAATGGCTAAGATATAAACGAATACATCCCCAAGAAAAATTACATTCCTGCTGCACTCATGATATAGACACGTCAGAGAAGAAGTGCAACTGTTCCTTACATAACGAAAAGCAAAAGTTTGAAGATAGTTTTATTTATAGCAAAGAAAAGTTAAGCACTCAAGAACATCGACAAAGTTTTTCAAGAAACCTGGAGCCTAACAAGCATTTACATGAAAATATTGCCTCAGAAGGCAACGAGTACATTTGTAAAAATTGTACGACATGTCATCATTCACCGCACAATCCAGAGAATTGTCAAGAAAATCACAAATGTTGTACCATGTTAAAAGAAACCTGTGAGCCACTAATGATGAATATAGATCGGGAATATAACGAATCATGTAGTCATTCATCTCCTAATATACATGAAGAAGAGCCGTTAATAAAGCTGAAACAATGTAGTGAAAGACCAGAGGTGAGTTCACGCAATGTACAAATAATTTTATGAATATAACAAAAATTTGTATGGTTATAACTGTATGTGCGACACATAATTATTTTCTCTTTAGGCGAGGCGACGAAGAATAATTGGGAAAAGGGTACGAGGAATTTTAATGGATCTCGTACGAGGGTGTGGAGATTGTTATAATGCTAATTCTAATATATCCGGTAATAACAAAAGCTGTACACACGAGAAGGAATCTTATTTAAGAAGTTGTTCTCCACAAATCAAAATTTCGCCGTGTGCATCTCCAGAACCATTGTGTTCAAATGCAGGACAACCCGGAAGGTGTGCTTTCAAATATTTCTTAAAACTTTTTTCATTATACATACAGTGTTTCATAATTGTGGTAGTAACTAGATGTAACATTATTTATGAAATTTATAATATTTTTCGTTAGTAAAAGTGAAAAAAATCTCAAATTGTACTAAAACTAAATACTTGCTCCTTAGATTACATATAATATCAATCTTTTAATATCAAGATTGTTTTACTTATTTACAGATGCTGCCATGCATACGCACAGCGAATTGAATCTCAACTGGAAGAATTTCGAATGGAAATGGAAAGAATGCGATCGCGTTCGGATGCTATTCTTAATATGCTCAATATGCTTCATTCAGTGGATACAAACTAAATCCATCTCAATGTTAATTTTTTTCAAATGTACATACATCATATTTTTATTGTTTATTTTTTTTCAGCCACTATGGAATTATCATAGTATCGTCCTATTTTATTGCTTATAAAAAAACTATATAGTCGTTAAATAAATATATAATGAAAAAGATATGTTTACATCCAATATATGCATATCTAACAATGATACATGCCATTTTTGTTAAAATTTCTGATAAGATAGCATTGTATCTATGCATTCATATTCATAATATATTTTCCATGTGAAGAAAAAGATTTGTGTGAAATAGTATATGATAAGTACTACAATTAAACGATGTGTTAAGAATAATGATATAAATAATCGTTATACAGTAAATGTGCATAAGTCTTGATTTTATTTTTTTATGTTTCAAATGTGTCGTTTATAATTTCAAAATTTATAAAAAAGGTGACACGGTATAACAGTTATTTATCAATCAACTTTGTCAATTGTATCAAAATTGTGTCATTACTTAAAGTATAAATGCATAACAAGGCTTGTGTGTGACATCGAGTAATATATTTTAATTTCGCTATATCGAACAAAAATATATAGGATTATTATTGAAAAATCATGTGCATTTAATAGTTGCAATCGCAAGAATCGTCTACTGGCAAAGCACTTGTCGGTGCTTCTCCTTGTCCGAGAAAGATATTGCTATAAGAAGTCTTGAGATAGTTTACATGACCCTGTAACGATTTTATACGGCCTTGCGCATGTTTAAATGCCTCGTTTAAGTTATTTATTTGACTCTGCATCTTTTGTCTGATCTGCATAAGTTAATGAGAAACGTGTATATACACTCGTAAATACACCTGTAACCTATTAACATTTCTATATGGTATTTGTAATCGTTACCTCATCTCTGTCTCGTTGGGCGGCACGCGCTGTTGCTCTGCACTGTGCCAATTGCCTTTCCATTTCGGCAATCTGGCCTTGCATCGATCTTCGCATAGTTTCACATCGTTCTTTTGTTCTCACTACTTGTCTAGCGGAATCTTCCCTTATCTTAAATAGAAGGAGAAGACTATTATTTGCGGAAAACATTTTTTTTATCGCTAAATCAATACATACCTGTTCTAACATTGATGACAATTGCGTGTTTTCGTGCATTTTCTCGTCAATACGTTTTTGCAACTGTGCTTCGTGTTCCTCAAATCGTGCCAATGTGTTTTTCATTCTTTCGTTTTCGTGTCGCAACTCACCACACTTTTTTTCCATCTCTTCGGATCTGTCGCAACCAAGTCCCCTTTCATCCTATATAAGTAATTAATTATTTTTAATTAACATAATGAAGTTACTATTATTATGTTAAATTATGTAGCAAATTACAACCTGAAGTGTTTGATGCTCGGTGCGCAATACGTCCAATTGATTTTGCAAAGTTTGAATCTTATCTTTGCATCCTAGCAATTCTCGCGACAGATCCTCGCAGCTACGTTCAGCGACTAAGCGCATCTGTTGCGCTTCCTGCATCTTCATTTGCATTTGTTTCAAGATATCAGGCAACGGTGCAAGCTCGGCTAATTTCTCTTGAAATTGATTCTAATTGCATTAATTACATTTAATATATATATATATATA
>NW_017259457.1:99641-107452 GCF_001594045.1 Atta colombica
ATATATATATATATATATATATATATACACACAAAATATTTTTACACAATCCGAACAAATTGCAATTATATCATAGTATTTGATATACTTTAACACGTCCGATTTCCAAAGTAACATTCTCGTTCATTCGTGCATTGTCCATTTCCATAAGGTCTAGTTGTCTACGCTGTTCTTCAACTTGTTGCTGGGCCTAAGATTATATTGATTATATTGATTTCATTTTTATAATCGCTTACACTTGAGAAAAAATATCGAATATAATTTATTCAGATGATCGCAACGATAACAACTTGCAAATATTTATTGCGATAATCTTCCAGTTGAGCAGCTTGATCTTGGATCAAAGAACGAAGTTCCTCTAATTCATCTTGCGCTTCTCGAAAGCGTTGCTTCGCTACTATCAGAGCTTGTTCCTGTTCGATGAGATGTTCCTTATGACCTGTCTCGAAATTAATATGCTTTTTGTTATATACATTAAATCAGAGTTTTACATCATAGTTGTTATTTCTATAGTGAATTACCTTCAAATTTTCCCTTCTCTGTTTCTAGAAATTTTAATCGTTCTTGAACGTCTATCAGTTTTATCTCCATTCGTTCCTTCTCTTCTTTTGCATCGCGCAAATCTTGTTTGAATTTCTCTGCTTCTGTCCTCATACATGATACCTCACACAACTTACTTTTATAATCATCTTGAAGTCGGGCGTATTGTTCACGAAGATCGCGTAATTGTTGAACGCAAGTACTAGTGCCCTTCGGTCATAAGTTATATTATTATGATTATACAATTAAATTTGCTTATAACCTTACCATAGTAGCGTTTGTACAAGAACCAGTGCACATTGGAGGTGCAGTCTGCGTAGTTGTCTATATTTGATAAAAAATATATTACTCTTTACTCGCTAGTTATATCAATTTTATAAAGTATAAATAGCGAAAACAAATAGCACGATTTAATTATGGAAGATAGGATATAAAAATTATATTAAAAAGAAGTATGCACGTAAAAACTTATATATTGTTTGAGATGAATGATATTTGAAAAATTTGGTTAAAATATAAATCGTACAGGTAGGGTAAGAGGCATCGCAGACATTGCAGGTACTTTGGAAATTCCCATTAACGGAAGTCCTGACGTGGGTGTCGCACATGTCGAAGTCGGAGGTGGGCAACAAGCGCACTGTGCACACGGTGCTGTGCATTTGAGCAATTTACGTTGCTGTTCCAATTGTTGTCGTTCCCGCTGCACATTTGCTAATTCCATCTGCATGTTACGTACCTCAGTCTCCATACTACCTAATTGTTGTTCCTGGAATAAAATTTGGCACCAACATTACATTCCATGAATTTCATCAATTAGTTTTTTAACTAATTTTTCACAGAATATCAGATATAGAATTTATTATATATATTATATATGTTTTATCATTTCATATAATTAATGTATGAACAACAAATAAAGGATTAGTTTTGATTAGTTTTAAAACAGAAATGTATGGAATAAAAATTGTTATCTCTTTTTACTGTTTATATTTATCAAACTGTATATACGGAATGTAAAGATTACAGCTTAAAAAAAATTTTTTAATTATTTTTTACATTGTTCTCAATTTTTACTATTGTAGAAAGGATTGCGTTTTTCTCAAACACGTTTTAAAACTTACTAATTGTTTAGTACTATTGCCATATGTTGCAAATTTATTTTCCAATTCTGCAGGACATGTTCCCCGAGAAAGCAATGGTTTAACAACAGCTGGACCTCGGCAACACATCTCTACGTTTTGCAAATCGTTGCTATCTGCGAGATAACGTTCTTCTGATGGCGATCCACCTCCTGTAAGCCTCGGCGAATCTGCGAGATTAAACATTCTTTTTTTTTTTATAGAAAAATTTATCGCCTTTGCAAACCATTCTTTTAACAAATATGCAAAATATCTTGCTTCTATTACATTATTTCTTAATGGTTGAACTATCATATTCTGTCAATTATTCGTCTTACTGCATACAGTTTCCGTAGTTGGTGATAATGTGTCAGTATATGGCGATCGCAAACAGCATTTGCATCGGTAGTAAACGTCGTCTCGAGGTTGCGCGCTGACATGCGGACGCGAAGATAATGTCGGCGAGGTTGATGGAGAAGACGGCGTAACACCTGGGCAGGTGTAACAGCAAGTAGGTCTAATCACTAGTTGATTTAAAGTAGCCAATTGGCGACTCAACTCCATATTTTCTTTGACAATTATACGCATTTCTGCTTGCAGGCCGCATACCTTCTTCTGTAAACTTTCGAGAGCTGTATCTTTTTCTAGCAACGCTTCTTCTAGTTTGTACCTATTTTGCAGGACACCACAGCTTTCAATGCAATCTTCATTTTTCGCTTTTTATTTTAATATATCAGAATATATTAAAGTGAGACGAATATAAAAAGATTATTTAAAATTAAGATTAAGATGTTATAAAACTTTCGCGAACGAAACAATCATTAACGTGAACATTTCATTCATTGTTATGATATCAGTATATCATAACAAACTGGATTACGTATATATAAGTGACGTATGATTGACATGCTTCAAATTGCTGAAAACATCGTGAAATCGTCACCGAGGGAACCGTTTAATTTTCATTTGATCGTCTATTATTTGTCATATAAATAAAGTAACTATCGGGTATTAAATTTTTTTTGCATTATATCGAGTGTCCTGAAAAAGTCAATTGATACATTTGTTTCTGTTTATCTTATTTAAAGCTATAATTATTTTAACTTTAGTTTAAAATATTAAGTTAGTTTGTTTTCTTAAAATATATAGACATGAAAAGCAAATCTAAATTTAACTCTTAATATATACTTTATACTATTTTATAATCAGATGTATAGTTATAACATTAATTAAACAAATATTAGATATTCCTTGAAAAATTTTTATATATGTAGACGTAATTTTTATAATGTTATAAATAATAATGTTATAAATAATATAATGTTATAAATAAAATTAAATATAATTCATTTACTTTATTTATATATAGAATATAGATTTAGAATTTATTAATGCAAAAGACAAGCGTACTTTCCACCTTCCAATTGCGCGTTTTCTTTGACCAATTTTTCCTGCATCGTTAAAGACTCGGTTAGCTTGCCGGTTAATTTTTCAAAACACTTTTCCCTTCCCTTCCGTTCGGTATCCGCTACTACGAGTTTTGGAAGTACGTCCGCGTAACCACAAACAATTACTCTTGGAAGCCTAATAAGAATATATGATCGAGAACATGGTGGAAATATACAAGGTGAGCCATTCCCATGGTTGCACAATAGCAGCGTAAATTTTGGATAAAATTTGATTGGCTGTTCCAGTATATCAACTATTATATACGCAAGAAATTGCATATTAGGTAACATTTGATTGATTATTTCCAGTATCGCCATTGTACGCAATGTTTCACCTTGTGTATTTCCACCATGATCGAGAATATCTTGATTGACTAGCAGCATTTTGTATGAATAAAATATAACTTACTTATCTTCAGGATATTGTATTTGCGGTATCTCGAAGTGATCTTCTTCTAAAATTTTTTTGAATGGTTCTATGTCTCTTTTTTTTATCTCAGTTTCTTTTTCCACTTTACGAAGCTGTTTTACTTCCTCTCGCGCCTGCAATATATTTATCGCATTGTATTTTTAACAATTAGCAATATATTATTTTATTTATTTTATTTTATTGACACGCATTATTGTAGAATTCTAGCAGAAGCTTATTGCAAAGATATGATTACATGTAAAATATAAGTAGGAATTTTTATAAGTAGAAATTTAAGTAGGATTATATATATTAGGTGTGGCGTTTTTTTAATGTCATCTAACGGGAAAAACGCCACGAACTTTTTCTCACACCTAATATATGTATATATCCCTTCTTGGCTGTAATATACGCTGAAGTAAAAAATAAAATTCTATTCTATTCTATTCTATTCTATATATATGTATATAATACAATATATCTTTTAAATATTTTCATAATACGTATACTTTTTGAATATTTTGTGTTAATTGCTCCAGTTCCGCTACTTTTGAAGTGAGAATGTTTTGCTTCTCTTGAAGCGCTAGCTTATCCTCTTCTGTTAATTCGGATTTCTGATTAAGAAATATATTATTATAAATTATAATTATCACATTAATAAAGTTATATTAAATAAATTAATAATAAAACCTCTGATTACCTCTGACAATTCAAAAATTTCACGCTTTAATTGTTCGACTTCATCTGTTAGCAGAATAAATCTCTCATTCATCACTTTTACTTCTGTGATTATATCATCAGTTTTAACAGGTGCGCTTATTATTGATTTTTCAAATTCCTCAAGTATTATCATTTTACCTACACTTTAAAAATTTACATGTAATAATTTGAAAATAAAAGAGTGAAAGAAAGAGAGAAAGAGAAAGAAAAAAGAAATGAGATGTTATTAATTAGATGTTATTAATTTATATCATTTGTGTTATTAATTTTAAATAATTGAAATATAAATCTTCCATCAAATAAAATATAAAACAGAGATTTTTCTGATAAATTATTTCTATCTTTAATATTTGTTTTATTGTCATGTTATTTTTACCAAATTCAATTTTTTCATCAGCTTTTTCTTCTTTGATCTCAATTTCGATTTCAATTTCTTCAATTTTAAAATCTTCAATTTCTTCAATTTTAAAATCTTCAATTTCTTTAATTTCAAAATCTTCAATTTCTTTAATTTTAAAATCTTTTAATTCAATTCTATCAATTTCAATTCCTTCAACTTTATCATCAATTTTATTTATATATTTCTTAACTTCGTCTTTGCCATTAGTTTCATCTTTATTCTTAGCTTCGCTTTCTCGCTCATCTTCATCAATAGTCTTTTCTTTAGTTTCAATTTGTTGTTCCTTAAGATCTTCTAGATCCTTAAGAGCTGCAGCTCCTTTGTCTACGGTAGTATTTTTTAGATCCTTAAGAGCTGCAGCTCTTTTGTCTACGGTAGTATTTTTTAGATCCTTAAGAGCTGCAGCTCCTTTGTCTACGGTAGTATTTTTTAGATCCTTAAGAGCTGCAGCTTCTTTGTCTACGGTAGTATCTTTTAGATCCTTAAGAGCTGCAGCTCCTTTGTCTACGGTAGTATTTTTTAGATCCTTGAGAGCTGCAGCTCCTTTGTCTACGGTAGTATCTTCTAGATCCTTAAGAGCTGCAGATCCTTTGTCTACGGTAGTATCTTCTAGATCCTTAAGAGCTGCAGATCCTTTGTCTACGCTAGTATTGTCTTCAACTGTATTTGCTTTCTTTTCTTTCTTTTTTACCTCACAGATTGGTTTCTTCCTTTCAGCCATATTTCTACATACGCATGTTATTATATTTTATGATATTACTGGATATAACATATAAAAATACTACGCAAACAAAGAAATGATTACACTGAGCGATTTTGTTGATAGTGAATCAAATCATTTAATTGCAATTCCACGGATTTTGAGACTTCTAACAGGAATTCGTTTTCTATGTTTTTCTTTATTTGATTATTTGTATTTTGTTTAACTTTTACTCTGTCATGTTTTTCATACTGAAAAAATTATATAGTTTTATCATGATATAAAATATGAAAGTATAAATTTCATATATAAAATTTCATATATAAAAATTATAAAAAACCATAAATTATTATTTCAGCCTTTTGTTATTCTTATTTTTTAATGATTTTGAGCAATAGAAAATTAATTCTTGTTACTCAAGTATATAAGAACGAATAAGCAATCGAATAATTGGAGAATTAAATGCGATAGAATATTATAATATAATAGCATAATTACCGCTTTGAAAACAAACGGCTCAAGATTTGTCTGTGATGAAAAGGATTGCAGAAATAATGCTTTTACGAATGGTTCTGATTTTGTAGCGTTGGATGTTTTGATTAATTTTTGCTTATGATAATGGAATGCAAAAGGAAATGCATCGTTTAAATTCATTGGTTTCTTCAAATCAAAGAGAGATTCCAATGAACCGAACGCGTCTTTTTTTAGACACGACGTATTATCACAATATTCATCGTTTCGCTGAAGCTTAGAATAACTTTGTTTAAAACTTTGTCCTTTCGAATTGTGAATGCTCTTTGCTTTGGTCGGAAAACATTCATGCGTATCAGAATAATTTTGCAGAGAATTTTTTGCACGCGGCCGTCGTTTCTGCATAATACACAAACAACTTTTATTGTACATAAACATTTTTTAAATATTTTATTTTACAATATTTACAATCTTTTGTATCAACGTAATTTTCTATAATTTTCTATAATTAAAATATTATGTATCATATATAATAATAATTTAATAAATACCAGAACACATAAACATATAATTATTATATTAATATGTATTATATGTATTCATAATATATTATGTTATAATAATAATTAAAATATTTAATTATCTTAATATCATTATTTAATAGATAAAACATTTTTTAGTTTTTTTTCAACAGACTAACTAATTTTAAACATCCAAAAAGAAGTATGTGTAATTATATAATAATTGATGTATAAATAATAAATTAGATGTTATATATACGGTTTCCTAAAAGATTAATCATGAAATATGTGTACCGTTTAAAAGGAAAAGAATATTTTATTTGGAAATATTAATTTTTACCTTCATATTTTTACCTTCGAAATACTGCATCGCGTTCTTTGCTTGAGCCAGCAAAATGTATAAGTGATATATGCGTAGCGTGAATATAACCTGCGATTTCTTTGTTATTTCTTAATAATATAGAGTTACTTTATATCAAATTGTATATAGCAATTTGAATATAATGAAGAAATATTTTTGTGTAACTAACTAAAAAGATTGTATGTGTAATATAATGATACATTACATATATAATATACATATGAAAAGAAATTAAATATTTCATATAATGTCACTATTGAATATTTTGCTCACTTCAAAATATTTCGAAGTTCTTTTTATCAAATACGCAGTACGTATGTCAATTATTTTTATTTTATGTTATACATATATGTTTATTATATTTATATTTCCTCTACAGCGCAAAGTTGCACAAAATAATTGTTACATGTTGCAGCAATATTGCAGAGATTTTGCAGCGATATATTGCTGCAAATTCTATGCTGTATGTATGTATTACGGGAGTTATATATGTATATTATATTTATTTATATAAAATTTATTATATTTATTTATATATGTTATGTATGTTTTATTTTATGTATGTGTGTTATGTATACAATTATAATTATTGTAATACATAGGCATGCTTGTAATACAAATGCTTGTAATACAAATAATTTTTATAAAGTAAAAAATACATTACATATTCAAAGAAATTGGCTTATTTAATTTAACCAGCGCATGCTGAAGATTTTGTGAATCTTTATAAACATTAGATACATTTGTAGCGTAATGTCAATCAATAATTATATAATTATTGCGTTAAGAATCATAATTAATTAAGAATTAAAAAAATTAGGTCTGTTCGCGTCGCTTGAATTTTTATACTCAGTTTTATACTCATCTTCTATATTCTCTCCCTTCAACGCTTGAATATATATTTATCTCACTTTAAATACAAAAATTTTGGGAAATTTCAAGCAACGCAAACAAAACTAAGCTTTTACCGACAGTAGAGGAGAAAAGAATAAATGTAATAATGTCGGTCCCTAAATACAGAGGTGCTAATGTCTTAATTCTAAACATGGCGCAAATCATATGATACATTACAAGAAGGAAGATTGTGTATAGTGTGTATCTAGTCAATATAGTCATATATATA
>NW_017259457.1:107552-114439 GCF_001594045.1 Atta colombica
AAGCGACTTGTACTCTTTTAAACGCCAGTCAAGATTATTGTAAACAACTCATTTAAGTATATTTGTCGTGTTACTTCAAAATTTAAAAGTTTTTTGTCTTTCCCTTTTTTCTCTTCATTACATCTAATTACATCTAATATTAGATACATAGGCTGTCACAGACATATATTCGTAATTATAATTCATTCGGTATTTTAATCAAAATTATATCAAATAGAAATTCGCCTCCGACGAATTTCCAAGGATCGACAGGTCCTATTTCCATAATCTGCTCTACCTCTATCTTTAATGCTATTGTTTTCACAACAAATCAACCGGCTTTTCGATCAATTTATATAGTCTAACGATTAAAAAGAGAAAAAGACGATTTATTAAATAGTCTTATGTGTGTCCCAATCTACAATAGATATCGAATTGAAAAGGAGATCACGTATTTTATGTATGTCTAAAGAGTCTAGTCGATGATCGAATAAAAATTAAAGGTTATGGAAGGCAGTGAGTATACAATGAACAAAAAGAATATGCATATTTATCTTTTCGACATAATTTGTTATTATAATTTGTTATTCGACTTGTGGAATATAATGTAATTAACAATTATGTACTTTTTATAATAAGGAAGGATATCAAATGTTTAATATTTGTTTACAATATTAGACTTCAAGTCAGCAAATATTTGGCAATATTATTGTTACAGATGAAAATGTAGAAGAGCAAATGCAAATAGAGGAGCAAGTGCAAGCAGAAGAACAAGTGCAAGCAGGAGAGCCAGTGCAAGTAGAAGAGCAAATGCAAGTAGAAGGGCAAGATGTAGAAGATCAACATGAAAATGAAAATGTTATTCCTAATGATATACAAAATAATGAAGAAAGTGATGGAACTAAAAGTTCACAACAAAGTATGTATTATAATTATGTAATAGAATTATCGCAGTGTAAAACTTTTATAAACTCTTTGGATATGTATATAATTGTGACTGTGACTAAATAAAATTAGTTCTCTTGTAGCAAATGCAATGAGTGTAAACTTGGATGTCTCAGATGTAGACTCTGATCAGTCATGTCCAATATGCATGGAGCAATGGACCAGCTCAGGAGAACATCGTTTGTGCTGTTTACGCTGTGGACATCTCTTCGGGCATAGTTGCATTCTAAGGTGGTTACAGTATTCTTGCAACAGTACGAATCGCCGTTGCCCACAATGCAATAAGAAAGCCTCGGTGAAACATATTAGGATGCTATATGCGAAAAAGCTGACAGCAATTGACTCTACCGAGTATGATAATCTGAAAAAGGATTTGATTAAGGTGTCAGCTGAAAAGAATAATTTGCGAAAGGAATTAGCCTGCGCTAACATTCGTCTAAAAGTATACGAGGAGCACGTAAATAGCATGAAAAAACGTATTACCGAATTGGAAAATCAAAAATCAAAAATCAATGTTGATACTTGTCCAAGTGGATCAAGTCTTACTTCAAGGAAATTTCATTTAGAACAATCTGTAGAAATCTGTAAGGATGGTGGCTGTCGCGTCTTGGATTATAATCCATGGTATAAATTACTGGCTGTTTCTCAAAAGTCAACAACCACATTATTCAATGGATATGGCATAAGGAAAATGGATTGTGAATGCTTCAATTTACGGCAATTTATTTTCTTACACACTCAAGCTATAAGAGATTTGACTTTTCATTCCACGCAACAAACAATTCTTCTTAGTGTTGGTTTTGATAAATGTGCTAAGCTAGTGGACATCCAAAATAATGTGACGGTGCACACATACCAAACAGAATATCCACTTTGGAGTTGTTGTTGGTCAGGTGACAATCCAAACGTTTTTCTGACTGGTGCGCAAAATGGAGTTATCTCTCAATTTGATATTAGACAAACTTCTTCTGCTCTTAGCGTCTTAGAGGGTAACGGGGATAAATCACCAGTTGTATCAATGGCAGGAGTGCCGCCAAATCCTGGCAGTGGTATCGGAAGAGGTGGATTTATAGCATGTCGTTTAAATACGTGTTATACATATGAAATTAAGGATACCAATTATCTATCTAAACAGATGTTTATAGAGGGGCCTTTTATTTCAGTACGCTATGATGAAAAAAATCATCATTGTCTTATATCATCTCGTCCTAATTCTAGGCAGCCACACGCAAGACATATAGTATGTACTATTGAAAGAAATACATCTAACGAAGAGATAATTACATATAATGCCGTACATACATTCCAAGCTGGTAATTCTCAACAACTTTTATCTCGACCATGTTATTTGTCTGTAGAAGATGATACATTAGTCGCAGCATACATAGAGTCCAGTAGCAGTATATCATTATGGAGTGTAGCGAGTGGTCAAAAGTTGCATAATCTTCCAGTATCAGATCCTGTTATGGATCTATGCTCATTTAATATTAATAATAACTTATTTTTAACAAGTCTTTCTGCAAAGAAACTTAGGTTATATAATTATGGACAATTAACACAAACATAAAGTACAAATGTACAAAATAATGTACACAATCTGCCTTGCCATTTGTGTATGAGATTTTGTGCAAAATGCAAAAATATCCTTGATATAGTATTTTTATACATATATAATGGACTGACTTAGATACATACTTCTCTCTTTTTCTTTGTAATGATTTCATATGTATAAATTTTGGTGATGTAAGAAGTGTGTGTGTGTGTGTGTGTGTGTGTGTGTGTGTGTGTGTGTGTGTGTGTGTGTGTGCTAAAATTCATTTACAATAATTTATTATTCTTCTATTTGTTTTTATTTTTTGTACTTAGAATCCTATAGAATAAGTCAAATTTTATGAAACTACATTTAGAAAAACAACTGACTTAGATATATAATTTAATTGTTCAGAATGATTTAAAAATTATTTAAATTTGTCTCATAATTTTATCATACATTATGCCCTTTGTTTAAGATTTATAAATTTTTTTGTTTGTATTGCAATGTTGTATGTTCATGTATATTAAAATTATTTGTAATTTAAAATTATATATAAAGATTAAAATTAAATATCTGTTGTAGAAATTGTCATCGCAAACTTTTCTCGAACTGGATTATAGAATTTTTGTTCACTTTAATTACATTCAAGTAAAAAACAAATATAAATAGTGAATAAATCTTTTTTTTCTTTTTTAAATAAGAAATATAAATACAATCTAAAAGGTATAGCTATTTTTTATATTGTATTTTCTATATTATTATTTGTTATCCACACGCTAAACCTAATTAATTTAATTACTGAGAGAATTCAGAAGAATTATTGCTACTAATTTATTTTATGTTTATAATATCAAATCATATTTGTGCATAGTACAATTGAGATTTAAGTTTAATAGTACTTTTAACAAAAAAAAAAAAAATGTTCAGCAACTTATTGCAATAGTTGATTTTACAAATATTTTTTGATATTGTTTACGTAGTACAAGAAATTTAGTGAGAAATTTGTTTGGCCAGCTTTGGGATAATTTGCACAATTATTAAGTGACATTAAAAAAGAAAATCTGTATTAAATACTTATTAACAAATAAAATAATATAAAAATTTATGTACTAGTGAATAAAAGAATTTTTTATATTTCTGAGAAAAATATAAGGAACAAATCTATACAGAGATTAGAATCCAGTCGGAACAATGAAAAAAGAATTATTTATTTTTTCATGATTATTAAACATTACAGCAATTAAAACATCAAAGAGGATGTTGGAACTACAACCACATCCATAAACAAACTCATATGTAGGATAATACACGTGAGCTAAATATTTAAAAGAATAAAATAAAGCAAAACAATTTTTACAATCAATTGATCTAGCTATCACTTTTTTAAACATGATTTATGAAAAAAATTAATATTACAAATTAATATTACTGATGAAACTATAATTCAATATTCATCCTTTCGCCATGTAACGCATATGATTTAACATTTGATTGTACAAAAAGCTATGTGCATTTCTGCATCATATACATTATTATACAAATAATGGGCTAATTAAATTTCCATCTTCATTCTTTCTAGCTATGCTGTTTCACAGTTTTACAGGATTGTTATTAGAATGAATTTAATCTGTTTTGAACCTTTTTCTCCAATTATATATTTTTATGTAAAATTTAATTGAGGCCGTTAAATAAATGCCATTTACACCTGAGTCTGGAATGTACACGGCATGACACAAATACAAAAACAAGTAAGACAAGATATATACTTGTCGAAAGATACATATCTATGATGTGAATAGTTTTACTTCCTGTAAACCAACACTAAAAATGTACAAGTATAAAATATTGACATCGAGGCGAACAAGTATATGAATCTTTTTACAGGTCATATCTTATTTCAATAATATACAAGCGATTTGCTCACATAAGTTATGCTTTCTCTACCTTTTTTCAAATGAAAGAGATTACTTTTTTTGAACATATGCATATATATATTAACATTTTTATTTATCATAAATCAGTGATGACCAAATTACACTTAATAATACTGATAGATTTCAAATTAGTGTAAACTTTTTTTTTTATTAAAAACATTTAACATTGCAAAACTATAAAAAAAATTTATAAGCTGTAATAACAAGATGTGTACCTTGTATTAAAGAACAAAAGAAATATATTTTTCAAATAATAAAATAAGAAGCTTCTACCAGGCCATTACAATAAACGAGCTTTGGAAGATGTAAACAGTAAACCTTTATTATTCTTTTATTATCATTTCACGGAACGTTTCAACCATGCTAAGTTCTCATCAGCTATGTCTATAAATGTATATTAATATAATTAATATTATACATCATATAATATATAATTATATTAACCGGAAAACATTTTTTATACCATTACTGGAAATAATTTCTAAGTTTTTAATATGTTTACATAAATTATATAAATTATTGTTTATATAAATTATTGTTAAGAGTTTTTATTTCATTTATAAATACGGCTAATGAGGACTTAGAATAATAAAGGTTTATTGTTTACATCTTTCAAAGCTCTATTATTATAATGGCCTGGCTCGTTTATTGTTAATGCTTAAAAGCTCCTTATTTTATTGTTTGAAATTTATACGAGCGAATTATCTAATATATTTTTTATTAAATATATTTTTATTGTAATATGCAATTTCTATTAAGAATATAAATGATATAATCATGTAAAGATGAAATATATAGATTAGGTACAGTTTATAAAAATTTGTGCATCACTGATATGAAAAATAGATTATAAAGTATAGAAATTGTAAACGGGATCAAATTATACTTGAAAGATGTAGTCTGAATGAATGTATTAGACTTTACTGACAATATTTCAAATACAAATTGAAAATCTAGAATGCAATTAAAATTATCAAAGGCTAATTATAAAAGATAAAATAAAATTTCGAAAGTGATACACAGAATTAAAAGATATTATGCATTTATATCATTTAATTTGTGATATATTGAATTATTACGTACAAAATAAACAATCAAGAATATATCAATTTAAACTTTGTTGTAAAATTACGCTATTTCTTAAGCAACAATGGAATTTGAACAGAATGTAATGCAGAACAGTATAGTTCTCAGAAAATGTTTAAAATTTTTCTTGTTAATTCTAATCATTTTTTTTTTAATTATTTTTCCTTCGCTCTTATGTTACAAATTAAATAGACTATTGATAAATGTTGGATAACTCTTCAGATAATTTCTTTTCATCATCCAGCTATTGTCAATATAACTGCAGAATTCCAATTGTAAAATCAATGATATCAATATTCGGACATGATTTTATTACAAGGAAATTTTTTTTGCAGAAAATGAATGGATGTGATAAATTAACTATATAGTTATCACTAACTAAAGAGGCAGTGCTCGGTGGCGCGTTCCAAGTCCCAATTATATGAAGATAGAGCGACTCTCGCGTTATGTTCTTCGATTCCCATATCTGTTAATCTTCTTATCTTGTCATCTAAATCAGGCATTTTCGTTGGCCCTAGAGAATCAATATAAATGAGTATTTTAACAAAAAAAAAAATATATATATATACATACATACATAAAATGCGCGAATATATACGCAGGAATAATGCACGTACCACCTGCATATATAAATGTCCAATGTGTGGCAGTTTGACGAAACAATTCAGGATGTTCTTTATATTGTTTAGCGACTACTGCATCCTGAGGATCATCAGGTTCTGCTGCAGATAATAACGCTTGAAGCGATAGCAGTACCGTACGCAAAGTCATTGCGGCAGCCCTTAAATATGATAATAATGAGATTATTTTACAGATGCATAATTATATTACATATAAAGTCACAAGATTAAATTTAAAAAATATGTAAATACATAATCAAATATATAAACAATAAATAACAAATATCTTTTCATTTAGTAAAAGAAGTTGTAAAATTATATAAATATTAAATAAAAGTTTTTGCTATACAAACATTCATAATTTAATTAATAAATTTATAATAAAAATACATGCCATTGATCTTTCAAAATATCCAAACATATGGCACCAGTAACAGAAGATATATTGGGATGCCATATTTTTGTTATAAAACGTACCTGCAAAATATAAATTTTATATAATACAAAACTTTTGACAATTTATTTATGAAAACTTGAAATTTATTTTATCTATTATGAATATTTAAAATACAGTATACAAATTTATACTGAAGACATAATATATTGATAATATATGTGTTGTCAATTTATGAAAATCAATAAAATGATAAGATTTATAATATTCATGTCTTATGAGTAACTTTGTTATATTATTGTATTGTAATAAAAAAAGATAATAGACATTTTTTAGAAGCTATGCTTGCTACACAAATATTAAAAAAAAAAAAAAAAAAAAAAAAAAAAAAAAAC
>NW_017259457.1:114539-119249 GCF_001594045.1 Atta colombica
AAACAGTTTACATTCTTAAAACTATGAACTTACTTTGGGAGGATTAAATGGATACGTCTCGGGAACTTTGATTTCGAGCACAAAATTACCACCTTCGTATGGTGTGTCTGGTGGACCAGCAATCTCTCCTTTTAATTCGGTAAGACTATCGTTGACCAACTCTACTTTAATCGCACATTTTGCTATCTATTACAAACATTAAATAAATAAAGTATTAGTTGGTCAAGTTGCTATAAATATGTTATAAATGTATAATATGTAACAACTTGGACGTACAGTATATCAAAACTTATAAAACTACATGCATACGTATGTACACACGCACGCACGCACAACATGAGTAAGCAAAATGGAAATAACTTGTAACATATTATTATATAAAAAAAAAATCTGTAATTTAAGTGTTAAGTTCAAATTCAAATTAAATTCAAATTAATGAATAAATATATTTGTGACCAAACTGTAACATGTACTAATTTATTAGAAATCAAATCTATTAAGGGTTTGTGATAAGAACATATTTTACAATTTCATTTATATATATTTGGAAGGCATATAGATACAGCAATACAACAATCAAGTTGTAAAAATCATAATTTGGAGAGCAAATTGATAGCAAATGACATATTGATTAGAAAAGTAAAGACGAAGCGGTTAATTTAAAGAAAACAATTGAGCATTAAGAAATCGTAGCAGCGCAGCAATATTTCCGACAGTTTTAATGATGTACGCGATACTTGTTTTTCAATTGCATCCTTGTTTCCCCAGGCAGAAAAGCATTTTAGTTATGTGATGATAGATAAAAGGACGAGATAATAGAACCGAAAACACATTGCTAAATTATGCTCCCTTGTAAAATTCGTGTGTGGTACTACATCAGTCTCGCGGTACAATTATCAAAATAAACATGTAATCATAACCTATGTCCTATGACATCCGAGGCATGATAAGAGAAATCTCGATCGTTTCACAATAACGGAATTCATAATAATATACAAAATATACTGTCATGATATGGCCTTAGTCGCGACTATTTACGCCGAGCCGTAAATCAGCCGTTCGAAAGCACGTGCAAGTATTATTGGGGACAGATATATGAAATGCGAGGGCAGAAATGAGCAATCTGAAAAAGTGCAAAGACTCCCGGTGCGGCCGAGATTCCGAACCTGCACACGCGCATCGTGGTGAGTAAGGTCGAATCGAGCGAGCATATTTTCATTAGATCATCGACATTCGACATCGACGACAACTGTAGGACAAGGAGATGCCAATTACCATATCGTAACATTACAACATGCGTTACATCGCAAGCGGTACAATACGATATTGAGAGAAATTCGTTGAGCTCTCTTTCTCTTTGAATATTCTAGAATCTAGAATCGACAAGAAATACGGGTAGAAGTGACAGTCGAGCACTGGGTTGCGATTCGCGATTTGCGACTTGCGCGATGAGCAACAGGCTCTCCTGTCACCCGCTGTCGAGCGGATTCGTCTGGAATTGTCGACGACCGCGTGCTAGATCCCGATCGCTGGGATTGCGTAATATCGCGATACGCGGCCGCTGTTGTAGCTTATTGCGAGGATTGCGAGCATCAGGGATAGCACGCGCGAACTCTGGCTTGCTCTGGTTGCCGTCGACTCGACCGTCTTGACACTCTCGACACTCACCTCCTCACTCTTTATAACCTCTTTGAACTCCCGTTTGATTCGCTGTGCCGCGATGTTCGCCATGGCTCCCGAATCATTTAAAACGGTTAGCACGTTGTCATTGTCACTCGGACGAGGACGAACGAGCGAGCTCGTGCCCTGCGACGCGTTTTCTTGCACGTTGGCGGCGTCGCGTCGCGTCGCGTCACGCGTAGAGTGTCCTCCACGCGAATGTCGCGAAATGCGAATCGACGAATTCCGTGCACCTGCACTCAAATCCAAATTGTCTTTTCGCCTGCCTGTTCACTCGGACTCGTCCCTAACGTCCCTAAACCCTAACCGCCTAACCCAGTAACAGTCCGTTGCAACGGCCGTATCTACGAAATCACGCCGCCACCGCGCACCACCGCGCACGTACACACGCGACTCGTCGTTCGACTCACCGCCACCGGCAGCCATCGGCGCGGCGCCACATCAATGTGCAAAAGTTGACTATCACTCTCACCGCTCTCGCGCCCGCCCCTTTTAAATTTCGTCTAGATTCACGTCGCGCCGCGCAGCCCACTCACCGCTCATACGGCTCATCGCTGGCCCGGCTGGCCGCCATTTGCATTCTGCGCCCAATTGCGCTATTTACGCCGATTTACGCTATTGCGCGGATTGCGCCAATGCGCTTCGATCCCCCCGATCCCCGATGACAAGATTGACAAGATTGACAAGGACGGCACGTGTGCACGTGCGACGAATGCGGCAATCGAGATCGTAACCACTACACGTTCCGCTCGCGGAACCAACGCGATTAAAGTACGTTATCAACGCGAAGGGTGGAACAACTGGTGGAACTGGTGGAAGCACGAGCGCGACCACCTCGTCGTGAAATCGGTCAAGTAAGGTGATCAACCCGAATTAGGAGGGATAGTTTTGAACCTGATCGTCTTAGTTTTCTTTTCAGACGCGTCTCAAATTTCTCCCAAATTAAGGACACGATTATTTATTGTATATCCTTCTTTTAATGTGTGATCGAAAATAAGTGTGAAATATAATTTTCAGTTTTATTGATTTGTCTATTTAAAAATCCAAATATTCGCAAAAAATATTCAGTAGAAAATACAATTTAAAAAAATGAAATCTCATAACTCAATTCGATGTAACTTTTGTTGTAATGTCACACATTAAGTGTTATTAATTATTTATAAATATAATAATATATAATATTGTATTAGTTTAACAATTATAAGAAAATATTCGTCTTTAAAATTTAATTAAGTAATATTGAAAAAATTTTTTTTTATGTCCCTCCTTTTAAGGGATCACCTTATATTATATTTGGTAGAGAATAAAAACAATTCCGATAGGTAAACATTTGTAAGATTAAGGATCAGAATTCAGATATTTGAACGAAGAAATTTCGCTTCTTTCGTTTTGATTCGTTTTCATCAAATTTCAATTTTTAATCTCAATTTTCGATTTGAATGTGTAGTCTGTATGATACCGGTCTTACGCAAGCAATTTGGAAGGCGGCCATAAGCATATCTTCGATAAAACCGTTTATCAAAGATGGTTATTTTCCGCGTGAGATGGATAGAGAGGAAATGCGCAAACGGAATGCAGGATAAGTGTCTAAGCTAAGCGATAACGAAGCCCCGCTCCGTTCAGCTTCGTTCAACCACTGTCAACGCGCTAATTGCAAGATACTGCAGGATATAGATATAGATATAGATATATCCAATCCCAATATCCTCGTGCGGCCGCGGCGTGCGCGTAGGCGGAGCGTGATCGAGCGACGTCACGTCCGGTGCGCGCGCGATCACCGATTGGCCGACCGCCCCGGTGCTTTCTGTTGTAGTGATGCCTGTGTCGCAGCCAGTACGTGCCAAGAGTTTGTTACGCGCAAACTTGGAAAACTCACGCGCGCGAGTCTTACAGAGCAGAATGCCCAACATCAAAGTCTTCAGCGGGACTTCGCATCCAGATCTTGCTCAGCGGATCGTCGACCGTCTTGGCATCGACATCGGCAAGGTTGTCACCAAGAAATTCAGCAACCTCGAGACATGGTAATGGTCGCTACGTACGCCGCAACCACGTTTTTATTGTCAGTCATAAGACCACGTGTCGTCGCGCGTGGGCTGTGTGATAGTATGATTCCCACATGGCGAACTCCAAACGAATGCCGTCACGTTCTTCTTCTAGTCTGCTTTATTCTTCTTCCTTCGTTATTCCTTCTCCGCAACACATAGCCTCCGCGTTATTCCTTCGCAATTCGCAATACGCGGGATAACAATCAACAATACTCCGCGTTTCTTATTTCTGTCTCTGTTCCCTCGTGCCCGACCTCGCTTCACCTCGCTGATCGCTCTACGACTTCTAAACCGTTTTTCTAACTCGATGGACGCGTGCCGCGTTCGTCAATCCGCGCTACGACGTTTCTCGAAATGAATACAACGCGCGGAGCCGCGTGCAGATTCTTCTGAGCTCGCAAAATGCTACTCATCGCAAAGATCACGACGATCACGTTGATTATATCGCCATAGATGATAAATGAGAAAAATCTCGCCGTTCTTTTCCGCAGTTCACATTAAGCAGTCGCATCGATATCCTGCAGATATTAACTAGGATTTTTATTTTCTAATTATTAAAAAAAAAATTATCTATTCGAGAATCTCACTCATATTCTACTGTTCTTGTAAGATTGCAGGAAATAACGCAAGATTTAATAATGTTTAGCGTGGAGATAGGAGAATCCGTTCGTGGGGAAGATGTCTACATCGTACAAAGTGGAAGCGGCGAGGTGAATGATAATCTTATGGAACTTCTCATCATGATCAACGCTTGTAAAATTGCTTCTGCATCTCGAGTAACAGCGGTGATACCTTGCTTTCCTTATGCGAGGCAGGACAAAAAAGACAAGGTAGGCGGAACATATAGAATAATAGAATAATCACTCCATTATTTACTCCTATATATTTGTAAATAGTTGGTATTTAACTAGTCTTTATGTAAGCTGGTTATATTAACTTTATTTGGTAGCAAGTATACATATATATATATACATATATATATATA
>NW_017259457.1:119349-119874 GCF_001594045.1 Atta colombica
CAAGTATATATATATATGTATACATATATGTTTTATAAAATTAATATTCCGTTTAGTGTCAAGTTGAAATAAGTAGACATGTTACATGCTGTTGTAAAACATTCTTTAAGGCTAATGCTTATTTTCATTGAGATTGCATCAGCAACACAACATTAAACAACTTTATGATATAATATATGAGATAATTTATTGATATAAGAAATAAATAGTATGTATATACACACACACACACACACACACACACACACACACACATTTACATATATTTATAGTAGAAAATTTGATTTTAAAAATTTTGATTTTACTGAAAATACTTTTAATTGTATTTTTATTATATTTACTTTTTCATAAAATAACAAGTACATTTTGCATCCTATTAAACACTAAACTATATAGTTGGAGAGCAGTCCTGTTTTATGTTTACCTCAATTTATATATTGCTCATGACGTCTACAATAGGCTTAAGGCACTCTAATAATTGAGACATATATCTAGATAATCATGCAGTATATATATATATATATA
>NW_017259457.1:119974-120945 GCF_001594045.1 Atta colombica
ACAATCTGTTTATTTCTGAATAAATAGATACTTGTGAATATTAATCTTTTCTCTTATATAATGCTTCATCGGCATGGCTTTCAAAAATCATTAAGTAACATATGTATAAATTGATGATAATTTTTTTAAACAGGATTTAGCGTATGTGCTTAATATATACAATTCGAATTTTATACCATCATGTAATATGATCTGATGAAATCTTTTCAATTGTCGATTTATTAATTTGATCGAGAAGCACGTTTCTTTAAATCTTATTTAAGTAAACTTCTTTCACATCAAATTTTTGAATTTAAATTACAAATTGAGTATTTTTTTTTTCTAAAAAATATTCAATCACTTTATCACAATATATGATATAGGTATAACTATTTTATTCATATTGTAATTATGTTTATTTCTTAATTATTATCTTAAAGTTTTGATAGTTAAAACAACAAGCATGATAACGGAGGAAACGTTATCTTAAAGACACTCTATATTTCTTTAATGTGCTATATCTTCACAGGGCGGTGATGGTGGAGACTCTAAAAATCAGATTGTCATGAAGTCGAACGAGTGGAAATTCAGGGTAACTTGCGGCGGTCCTTTTATCTGTTTTATTAATTCTTTCATAGCTTTGCAACAGACCAATGGAGTAATATCATTTCTGGAACGCAAAACTTGATCTCATCGTCATATGAAATACGCTTATATTCTGTCAGCTTTATGTTACTGGGCTGCATCAGATAATACACTTAGATTACAGGATCTTCACCATTCGCTGATTACTGCAAATTCTTTTTTTCATATTTTTTAGAAAATATCTATGTCTTTTACTGTTAGGCAAAATCAAAATTAATAAGAATTTTAATTTCTAATAGTACCTAGCTGAAATTATATTGGCTAGTTATTTCCATTTATGACTTTATGACAAATATTTAAGGACTGTGTATGTGTATATATATATATATATATATATGTGTGTATAC
>NW_017259457.1:121045-124812 GCF_001594045.1 Atta colombica
AGTACCTTTTTTAAATATTATATTTTAAATATTATATATGTGAAGCAAATGGTGAAACTAACACATAGTTGAAGTATACAAGGGAAATATATTATTAATTATATATGGATAATATAATTAATATGCAAGCAATGCATGAATTATAAATGAAACTTGTAATTTTTTACTTGTAACTCATATCATAACTATAAGTGATTATATATATATCATTTATATTATAAGTAAATTATTCTATTTAAATCTTGTAAAAAATCGAACATGAGTTAAGCTGTACAAGTTACGTTATTCAATCAGGTTTATTCACTAGTCATATTAAAACTTCATTTTGAACATTCATTGCTTTTAATATCAATACATGCGTATCATCTTGAAATATAGATAAGACTATAGATAATTATAATATCACATAAAATTATTATTTTCATATATTACATTTTATCATTTGACGTAATGTTTGTAACAAAACAAATAGTAAATATTTTAGAATTTTTAAGCACTGCAAATGCATTTCAAGCATGTTATTTACAATGATGTAGGGTTATCAAAAGTTAGATAACCTAAATGGTTGTTGCAAAACTCGTGCTAGATTTCTCCAAGGGAGGTCTTTTGCACATTTTTGTTGCCACGGCAATAATAATTACATTAACTAATTTCTGATATACTTTATTTTATTAATTTTTTCATTAAATATATATTTACTATATTCTGAATAATATTTCTTACATTCTTTTGTTATTTTGTATTTATTTTAAAAGTTTAATAGATACTAATATTTATTTACTAATTATATTTTTATATGTTCACAACAAAAATGAGCGCTTTTTAATATTAATTGGGGACTGCATGAAAATACAATAAAACAATATATATAAGATTAAAAATTCTGAATATATCACCTTCTTAAATAGTTATCAGTCATATCAAATGTCCTTTATATCTTTAGATTACCTATTGAAAATGAAAAGATATCAGAAAAATTATTATTGATTATAATATTTGCTAGGAAAAAGTTATTATATTTGTTTAAGTTTCTGACTAGTTGGGTATTTTCAGGATATTCCGCCTGACCTGTCTACAGTGAGTATAATAGCAACGAGATTGTCGAGTGCAGCGTTTGTAACTCGTTTGATAACTCGATGAACCATTCGAGAGATTTGTAATATTATTTTTGAATTCAAACAAGAATTTTCTCTGTAGGACTAACCAAACTTATAATATCGTTGCTATACAAACATAAGTGGTATCCCCATGAGTGAATGAATGAATGAGACATTTGATCAAAGCATATATTGATATCCGA
Source organism: Atta colombica (assembly GCF_001594045.1). Taxonomy (NCBI): domain Eukaryota; kingdom Metazoa; phylum Arthropoda; class Insecta; order Hymenoptera; family Formicidae; genus Atta; species Atta colombica. The sequence continues at coordinate 122,346 of NW_017259457.1, forward strand.
ATGAGAGGGCAAAATATTAATATAATAGCAGTACGTTGTTGGCAATTACATTAGTATAGTGGGGTACGCACATGTATATGTTTCATTGGGTACTAATTGAAGCTTAAATCAGTGTTATTGTCCAAGTGTACTAATCAAATATTGCCTATCCTATTAATGCTTAAATAGCATAGGAATGTCAATGTGTTATCTTGGTGATAACTCGTCTTGTCAATATAATAATTGTTGATAGTACATACTTTAAAACTATTATTAATAGCTTTTATAAAATCTTATATACTCATTACACAAGTACTACATTTTACTAAAAATATTCCATCCATTTTTGCACAATGCATCTCTCCATACCAAGGATAATGTACTAATACAGATAAATTTTAATTTGCAAACTGTAAATTCCTTTTTATATGTAATTTTGCAGATATAATATTAGAAATACAGAATCGCGATATTGACTTGATTTGTTTTTTAGAGTATATCTTTATATTTGTGAACTTATCTATGTATTACATATCTGTTATCAATGTTTGCCCTCTTATTCATCTCAAATTATCCTTTGCTACATAAGGGCAAAGGACCGAGATGCATTGTGTTCTGTTTTGCGTTCATAATGTTAGATATTTTGCTTTACTTATGATAATTGTTGAGAGAGTCTAACTGGGGTGCATTTGCAACGTTGTTTCCCTGTATTTTATGAATATATTTATACTTACTGAAGAGTAATATTTTAGTACATAATCATTATATTCATATTTTGTCCCCTCTGAAAAAAGTCTTTTTTGGCAATCATCTCTGATATTTGATAAACTATGTTGTATCTTCTAAAAGCCGATACAGCCGTGATATAAATTAACATATTTTAAAAAATTTTTATTTAGTTTAAAAGGTAATTTTTTCTTATTTCTTAAATGTTTTCATGTTTTTAAGGGACTTTTTAATAGCAATTTCTTTAAATTACAGGATATTTCCAGTTGCAAATGGACTTGAAGGACTCGTACAAATTCTTAAAACTAATCTATCAAAATGTATTTTACAGAGCCGTGCGCCAATCTCCGCAAAACTAGTAGCAAATATGCTTTCCGTGGCTGGTGCTGATCACATTATCACAATGGACTTGCATGCTAGTCAAATACAAGGATTTTTCGACATCCCAGTAGACAACTTATTTGCCGAACCTGCTGTCCTCAAATGGATTAAAGAGAATATCGTTGAATGGCGAAATAGTATCATTGTCTCCCCTGACGCTGGTGGTGCCAAAAGGTGAATATTTAATAGTAATAATAATAAAGAAATTTCAGTTGAAGAAATACATCATCTTTTACTTTATTTTTACTTTACAGAGTTACATCTATCGCAGACCGATTAAATGTCGAATTTGCGCTCATACATAAAGAAAGGAAGAAAGCGAATGAAGTCGCCAGTATGGTATTGGTTGGTGATGTTAAAGACAGAGTTGCTATCCTTGTAGACGATATGGCTGACACTTGTGGTACCATCTGTCATGCAGCAGAAAAGCTGTTGGAAGCTGGTGCCACGAAAGTTTATGCGATACTTACACATGGCATCTTCAGTGGGCCAGCAATTAGTAGAATTAACAATGCTTGCTTCGAGGCTGTGGTAGTGACCAATACTATCCCTCAAGATGGTCACATGAAAGATTGCCCAAAGATTCAGGTAAATATATTTCTTACATTAGAGAAACTGACATGAAATGCTTAACAATGCTGAAATGCAATAACAATGGTGTTATACAGATTTAATCGTGATACAGAGGATTATCTTTTATTTTTTAGTGTATTGATGTCTCGATGATGTTTGCCGAAGCAGTGAGGCGGACACATAATGGTGAATCTGTATCGTACCTGTTTTCAAACGTACCATATTGAGATGAAAATCTTCCATAATTTTTACTTTAAACTATGTAAGAAGAGCATATTCTTTTTACATTTGTTTATTGTTATTGTTAGTTAAAAACTACTTCGTTTACCTGCTAGTTAGATTTATATTCTGTGTGTCCTATAATTCCAAATTAAAATGACTATTTTTTCATGAATTTTTAATAGCAAATACATGATTAATTGATATGAAAAATACAAATTTTTAGAAGATTAAAGATTTAGATGTGTAAGATGTTTTTTAACTTAATAGTTCTTTGAATTTTTCCAAATAGTAAGAGATGTATAATACTTCAAAATTTTGTTGCAATCAAAGAGTTGCAATTTGAATTCATATAATTTATGACATTATTCAAATATTATTCTTTTTATCAGTCTCAATTTAAAATGACAGATCAATCTGTTGTAATAACTATTAGTAATTTTTAATGGATTGAAATATTTGTAAACTATGATTAAAATGTGTCTTCAATGCATATAATAATCATGTAATAATTTGCTAGGGAAAATATCAAATGAATCAACTTTAGATCTGCAATATCTATATATATCTAGATAGATATATATATATA
>NW_017259457.1:124912-128196 GCF_001594045.1 Atta colombica
TTAAATTTTCGTAGTTTAGTTAAAACGCGTCCAACGTGTTGCGATCGTGATGTACACGATAGGAAAATGGCACTGATCGTGTTTTAATGCAAGCATAACAATTTAGGATAATAATTTATTAAAATCAAGATAATTTATAATGTGTGTTCGATAAAGATACGAACTCTGATTTTATTTTCTAAAATAGCCTTCAATCAATTATAATATTTAAAAAAAATCTGAATTTAGCTTGACATGACTATGGTGACGATTGCAATTTTTTCTTAAGTTTCTTAGTGCCATTTGTTATTCGAGTGGATATTATAATAAATGTATAAAAAGTATAAGTGAATTTTTTACTGGTAATAATTGCATAAAGGTAATATTTACAATCCCCCAAATTTCACATTTTTAATAACATGTTCTTTCATTTTAATAGTGGAATATCTCTTATTGAAAATAGACGATAAAAATTTTATATTTAAAGAAATGTGGGCAATATAATTTATTTTTATTTAGGAAAGAGATTACAAATTGGATTATATTTTTTATTATTATCGAGACATTATAAATCGCGTGTGAAAAAGAAATGCTAATTAATACTTATACAATAGAAATGCTTACACACCTGATTTAAAAATTAAGGCAAGAGATTACTATCTAATTTTATACGTCAATCACTTAATGATTTTTCTTAAGCTCGTGAGAAAGATCTTTCTGAAGTAGCATGACAAATTCATTGATGTTATTCTCGTTTGAAGATTTATGATTTTTTTATACCAGGAGGTAGTGTTATATCAAATACTATTGGTGAATTACTTGGCAAATAATTTATATCACATGTTGATGCATTAATATATATGATCTTGCCATCTGAAGATATGCCATATCCTGTAAAATTATACATAAGATGGGTAAGATGATATCTCCCATATTAATATAAATATCCCATATTAATATAATATAATTATATATTATCATTACCTTCGTGTATATGACCAAATACATGGTATTTGGGCTTTACGCGATTTTGCACTGTCGACAATAATTCGACGCATCCAGCTCGTACTCCAGTACAGCACAGGTCCCCATGACCTACAGGAGGAGTATGTGTTACCAGGATATCTGTGTCAGATGGAATCATTTCCCACTTTGAGAGGCACGCTTCTCCACGTGGCACATTAAATGCCCATTTACAAAACTCTGGTTGCCTAAAGTTTCAACGAAATGTCCCTCAGAAATAAGAATCTCTTATACCTGAAATTATTTTCTACAAATATTTCGCATAGTGTATTCAAAAAAGACATGCATTAATTTTTTTACAATCGTAATGGTTAAACTAATCTTAAGAAATCAAATAAATTTTATGCGTTATTTAGTTTTTAAGTATTCAAATATAAAAATATAAAAAGGTTCTCGTAAAAATACAAGCTAGTAGTCTCTCTCTCTCTAAGAGTAGTCTCTCTCTCTCTAATTAATTTCATTTTAATTTTATCTTTAATTAAATATAAACATTACATATTCACTTTTATTAACTAAATTATTTAATACAATTGATACAATTGATGACAATGCTTACCAGGGAGTACCATATATCTTAATCCCATTCACTATAATCTCAGAATCTTCAAGATATATACAATTTGTCAAATAATCTTTAACATTAGTAGTTTTAATAGCTTCCGCGAGAGTATCCTTGGACATACCCAAGGTAGGTATATCATCAAGTATGCTAGTTCCTGTATGTTTCTGATGATCTCCACTGGTGTGCACGGAAAATGGATGTGTGAATGTAGGATCAAAACTAAGTTCATGGTTCCCAGCTATAACTATTTTGTGTTTGTGTGTTAAATTACCTAGAATTAAGATATGTCCTTTAACATCTGCATCTTTTGTTCAACATGTAAGCATTATAGTGTACACAATACACACGATAATTTTTTGTTTACCTATCCAATTATTAAATTCTATGACCTCTTGCAAGCTACCACATTTCGTAAAATCCCCGGCGTGAATGAAGACGTCTCCCGCGGGCACGTCAAATTTTATGAACGGCGTGAGCGAGTGTGTGTCACTCATACATACTACGCGCAACTAAAAATGAAAAATCACTATTGACCCTGTGATCAATGAGCTCATATTGACAATCGAATATAAAATTCCAAATTTTAATTCCGCTTTCTTCTCTCGAATGTATAATTAACGACTTTTAACAGACATATACAAGTGAAGGTGACTTTTAAGGTTAACACAAACAATTTCTTCGTATAGAGATTGGAATCAGTCAAAAATCATTGGACATACTTTGTCGCTCGGTGGTTCAGTCGTCGGCAATTTAGTATTTATTTTTACAACTTTTTGATGCTGAGATAATTCATGCCAGGCTGCCGTAGGATCAGCTGTCAATGGATGAATAGCTAACTTCATGCTGAACCGGTAAATGTAACTGCTTTTTGGCGTTGTTACGCAATGCGCACTAGATACTAGACTCAATGGATGTAACGTCAATGGATGTGATGTGCTGTTTTTAAATGGAACTTGTCTACTGGCGCCTCTATGTGCACAAAGCGAATACATAGAAGCAGAGAAAAACCTGAGAGAGGACATGACAGTCCAAAACCTGTAAACACAAAATACTGTCAATTGACATTGTCACCGACGAGATACTATTAAAGATTGTCAACCCTGAGCAAATTTTCGGCGGTATAAAAAGGGCCTGAAATTGAAGGTAATTGAAGGTAAATAATTGAAGGTAATTGAAGTTGCTGACATTATCGACAATTGATGTAAATTTGCTATTATTAACATAAATATTTGACTCATACATTATTAAATTCATAATTTTTTTATTACATAAATGTTTATTACATAAATAAACATGCATACTTGTAAAGCTATAATATTCTATATATTGTAGAAAAATTACAATTTTTTCTCTGCAATCATCTCTATTGATAATCAAACTTTGACAATCACTGAAATTATAATTTTAAAGAAGAATCGAGTATTATTAAGTTCTAAATGTATACATACGTCTATTAAACTAATAATCAAATTAGTACAATATTATCAGTTTTTAATTCTTAATTATTTCGATATTCACAAGGACGCGAACTCCCATAAAGATGTTGATCTCTAACAGTATCTCGTCGGTGACATTGTTTAAATTTTTGTGTATAAAAATTTATAATTATAAGCACATATAATTAACCTAAGCTTGGCTCATCTCCTTTTAACTTATTTTATTGTTAACAAAATATATTGTTCCCTTATTTTATTAAACATCTAATTTCTGCGTTAAATTT
>NW_017259457.1:128296-137496 GCF_001594045.1 Atta colombica
ATATTTAGTTTATATTATTATTATTTGAAATATAAATATTAGCACATTTGTAAAAAAAGAGTGTAATATAACTTTAATGCTTTAAGCGAAATAAATATTACGAACATGTAAGATTCAGAGATGAATATTTCTGATCCACAGTTTGTGAATATAATATGTACAATTGTACGAACCAAATATCGATTTATCATCTGCAAATCAATCTTGAAAAGTGGACTTTGCTATGTAATTTACATCCATTTTGAATATAATCAACGCGATGCTACAAATGCTTTGAAGCATTTTTTAATTGGCCAGTTTGTAAAATTCTTTCTTCTAATTGGTCCATCAAATGCTTCAAAGCATTTGTCGCAAGACTTTCGTCACAGCCCCTTTGTCAAGGGGCAATAATGCGCGGCAGAATTTTGCGATTACAGATCTGGGCCGTCTATTTCTGATATCAGAGAGAAACCTGAGAGAGGCCATATCGGTTTTTTCCTGTTACCATCGAAATCCCGTATACTACCGCCAATACATCCATTTTCAAATTGAGAACTATACTATCGACTACACTACACTATCGATGAAATCGTATCGTCGAAAGTAGATGTAGTTCCTCTGTACTAAATCCTTAAGATAGAAGCGTACCGACTATCTATAAGAGAGGGATAGTTTAATCAGTTTAATGGATCCTTGAACGAAGCAATTTTTATTTCACATCTCTTACATATGTATAAATAAAAGTTGTTGAATTTTAATAAACGAAATTGAAAATTCAAACAAATGAATTTTGTCTTATAATATCTTATAAAATTACGAAGTTATGTTTCTTTATGCAAGCCTATTTTTACCAAACATAATTATTAGAACGTATTAAAGTCTTTATAATTATAATTAGCAATTATAGAGACTATTAATAAATTCAATCTTTTCTAAACATATATTATTAATTTAAGATATAATTTAGCAAAAAACGAGCTATAAAGACCCTCCATCACCTCCCAATTTTATCAGCGATCCTCTTTTCTTTGCAAATATACTCACCCATAAACAAAGGAACTACTAATAAATTTAGTAGCCCGTTTTTGCAAGTAAGTATATCTTTATTTTTTTATTTTTATGTCTAATTATTATTTTATTGTATTTCGCTAAATGAAATTGCAATAAATTTTTAAATATTATTCTTGATTGCATGTATTATCCTTTATACAATTCGACAGTACTATTATAATAATTATTTACAATACAATATACAATTATCAATGCTATTCAAAATATAATATAATAATTATTTACAACACAATATACAATTATCAATGCTATTCAAAGTATAATAAAAGTGATAATATTCTTGACGTTTACAGAAAACATCGAAGAATTTATCGTTATTTATATAACTGCCTGCTAAAGGCGCAATATTTCATGCAAATAATTCATGGAAAAGAGAGAAGGAGAGAAAGGTGCGGAAAGGATTACACACCGACGAGATTTTTTTTTTCTCTGAAGTCTGTTGTTTTTTCTCTGAAGATTCGATTTGAAGCAAATCGAAACGTTCTAAGAAGTTTGTATTGGAAGTCATTATTTTTAATATATTATGTGAATTTTTAAGATTGTTATATATTATAAATTGCGCACCAATTCCCGCGCTGTGTAACGCTCTCATTGTCCATAAATTATTTGATATACTACTTTATATATTATTTTAAACAAGTTGTATCTATTTTTTACAAATTCCTACAATTTTATATTTTAAATAAGTTTCTGAAACTTATTTTATATTTTTTATTTAAATAATTCGTATGTTATTTTATCGAGCCGTGATACGTAATATCGGCATGATACGTAAGTTTAAAGAATTTCTGAAACACAAAATAATTGCAGTAATAGTTGTGTCTTAAATTAATTTATTATTTGAAAAATTAAATAATGATTAACAAGATATTTAATATTTTTAGCCAAAGTTGTATTTAACGCAAATTATTTCACGATATCGAGAAAATTTGCATGTATCTTTATATAAAGATCATATAAAATATTCTATCAACTTTTATTTAAGTATGAATTATTAAAAAGAATAATAAAAATTGAGACATAATGTTGAAATATCAAAAATATCCCAAGCGAATAATTATTAATTACATTGAAAAGAACTATGCAAGTAATATAGGATTGAACAAGTGCCAGAGATGCCAAGAGCAAAATACGAAATGTATGACGATACCCCTTCGTCAAAACATAAAATACAAATTATTGAATAAACCGTGAATATTAATTGCACAAAAGTTGCAGCAACATTACATGTTAATAATTTTGTGCTGTAGGGGATTAATTATAAGTGGAACTTCATAGCGATACGAATCTTAAAAATATAAAATTTATGCTAACAATTAATTTCATGCATTTATTAATGCGAGTCATAATTTCTCAGAAAGAAGCGAACAATAAAATTAATAATATTTAAAACATTAATTGTATTTAGAACATAAAAGCAATCGACAAAAAATCAGATCTCTACATACAATACTCACAATACTCACGCAACGCGAAAAAAACAAATTTCAAAAAAGAATTCCTTTTTCCTTTCCCAGTGCCATTATGTGTTTATTATAATGAGCACACTGCTCTTGCTGATACCATAGCATATATTACATTCGGCAGAGAAGACGACAAAGTTCTATTAACAATAGACAACTCTAAATTCAGAAATTGAAACAACTTAAGAATGAAACAAATATCTGGAAACAAAATTATTATTTTCAAATTAAATACATTATTATTTAATATATTTAATTTTTCAAAATTCTCCAATAAAATTAGAACATACTTAAAATTTTATTTTAGTATAATTTTTCTTTAATATTGGAGAAAAAGTGATTCTGTGATATTTTGTTAGTTTAAAATATATTATATATGCAACATCTTTGTTAAAAACGAACAAAATTTAAATTTAAAAAATGATTTTAAAGCTTGCTCTTTACTTTTGATAACTCTATTTTTTGAATTTAGGTGAGTTTTGTAATTTTTATATATAGAAAATTACGAGTTGCAAAAAGGAAATTTTTTTCTTCTCACTTTATGGGTCTGCCAATGAAAATTTTCGACTATCTATATCGTGAAAGTTTGGAGTTTTTCTTACAAAATCGCTTTTTAAAAATGTTTCTATGAGTTTTTGTTCTTGAGTTGTTCGCGATTTAAATAAAAAACAGCCTTCTGACTTTGATTGCTCATAACTCCATTAAAAATCATTGTACTGCAATTAAAAAAACAGATTCTTAAAGCTCTATAAACGTTGCTCTATTGAATGGCATAATTGCCAGTTTAAAAAAATAGAATATATAAATTTGAATTAAAAATATGGTATTACGGTCCTTATAACCATTACATAATGGTTATAATAATAGTAATATCACATTTTTGTAACTCAAATTTCTAAATATATATTTTATATTTACAAAATTAGCCTGATATTATTTGATAGAACAAAGTTTCAGCTTTAAGAATCTGTTTTATTAATTACTAATTACGTACGATGATTTTTAACGGAGTTATGAGCAACAATCAACATCACAATGCTCTTTTAATCCGTATAACTTGATAACAAAAAGTCGTAGGAACATTTTTTAAAACTTTTAAAAAAACTTTAAGCTTTCACGTCAGATAATCGAAAATTTCGCAACAAATATATTCTGTATATAATTTGAGCTAACAAAGTTCCACAGAACTTTTTCTCCAACTCAATATTATTTGATATAATATTGCAATAAGTTTTCGCATTTGTACAAGTAATTACATTTTCTAATAAGCTTTTCATACTGATAAAGCTATTATCTTATATGGCATACAAGTACATATGGCAACACTTTTCATGACTGGTGTTCAATAAATTGATTTAATTTATGTGGATTGGAATAACTGTAAATTATAATGAAATACTTAAATGAAAAAAAATCGCCCTTAAATAATCAATAATGAATCCTGCTATTATATGTATATGGCAGGAGATTCGTATTATTTAAATCTACTCACAAAAAAGGAAACACTCAGTAAAAATAAAAAAAAAATGTATAACTTATTAGACAGAAATTATAGAAAACACAAAAATAATACAATTTTATCGGAAAAAATAGTGAGAATAGTGAGTTTGTACTGAAAAAGTGAGCAAAAGTGAACCTTCTTTAAAATAGTGAATAAAGTGAGAATAGTGACTTAGCGGCAAGCCTGCTACAGCTTTTTTGCACTTTATTGAAACGGATCTCCGATCATTAAATATTATAGATATGAAACAGAAAAATAAAATGTGCCTAATAATATATAGCTTCCAAAATAGCCAAATCTGTCAAAAACAGATTTTGCAAAATCTACGTTTTTTAGAAATAAAAATAATTAATAACAAAATTAAACACGAAAGTTTTAAATATAACACTGCGTATTTTTTTTTTATAATTACTCATTTTAATTTTATTTAATAAATTGATTTTCGCAGTGATTTTTCTTTTTTCTTTATCATCGATTCAATTACATACGTTATAACCGAATAAAACTATACATCTAATTTAGAAGAAAGGGAGAGAAAAGGATACGAGAAACTCAATACGTTACAATTACAATATTTTTATATATCTTTGATGACGGTTTGATGGTAACAACAGGTAAATACTACATATTGTACATTGAGTAGGCGATAGTCGTATCTTATTGTTATTAATTATAGCATATCGGCGGCGCCGACATTAATGTCGATAGTGACGACGGCCACGATGACGATAATGGCAATGACAAAGTCAATGACGCCTTATGTTTTCAAGATTCGCGCGATCGACGCGGCGATGGCAACAGCAGTAGCAACAGCAGCAATAATCTTAATAACAATAACAGCAACAGCAACGATGACAATAAATATAAGGATAATAGTACAAGTAACAATAGCAGTATACATATAGTAATAGACGTGATGATAATATTTTTTACTAATGAGTAGAGGGTCATTCCAGAGTTCCGGACATAATACTTTAGAAATACCATTTTTCATCTTCATCTGTTTATTTGAATAAACTTTTAATGAATGTTGACCTTAAGAAAAATAAATCTTATTTTAAAAGAAATACGTTATTATAAACTTCCGCCTCTACAAGAAAAAGAAGATAAATCAATTTCAATATTCTATTTATTTATATTTAAAAAAAAATGAAAAGCATTTTGAATTATTAATACGAATGCTTCCTTTTTTTGAGTCTTATTGATCATTTTGCCTAAGGATAACAATCGCTCGAAATTATCAGAATATTGACAAAAAATATTTTCGCATAAGAAATTATATTGTCTATCTTACAGATTTATTCTAATAAAATATCAAAATGTTATCCGGCATCATGGAATGTCTCTGATAGCTTGTGCTGATACTATGCTTGCGACAGTATGACCGAGCAAGATATGTCCTCAAACTTTTGGAAAAATGACGATTTGGAACAAAATTCGATCTCTCGATTATTATTAAGATGTTATTATTAAGATGTTTATGAAATTTACGAGTAAAAAAAAAATTACCCAATGTGTGTAGGCCTTTTAATGTTAACTAAAAAATAAGTTTTAAAAAAATTTTTTTCAAGTCTCCATCTTTGTAAAATAAGGATTAAGCATTATGAAGGTGGAAAATATTTTTACAGTGAAGATTTTCTAGATTTACGGATTAAGATTTAAAAAGATCAAATTTTCCATTAAAAATTGTTCGAGTATATAAACGAAATTTCTAACTTTACAATAATCAGCTTTTTTCCAAAATCGTTCAGAGAGTTTGGAGAACACTTGCATCGTTGGATATTGTCGTCATCGTAGATGCGGTCACCACCGCCATCGTCAACGTCTTCAAGCGTCATCGTCGCGAGCGCAGTTAGTAATTATCGCTTTCTTCGCTTTTCTTCTTTCTTCAGTTTCGCATTTGTCACACTTAAAATAAACAGTGTTTGAGGAATGTGCGCGGATGCAGAGTCAGCGATGCATTGCGATGAATCTATTATACCTCTCCGAATCAGCAAGAGTTCAGGAAAGAGGGAAGATTGGAAGGACTTACAATATGTGATGCGCACGTTTATTACTGTCGCTTATTACATTGGTCATGGATAGAAATTTTCATTAGAATTAGATAAATTGTAAAATAAATGTGGATATAAAAGGAATCTTTGTGAAGGAGCTACCAGTGATTTCTAAGCAATCGAATATTAGTTGTTATTACAATTTTTTGTATTCTTCTCTCTGCGAAAATATGATTGTCTTAAAACATATTTAAAAGTTAAACGTTTTACATAACACTTTCAAAAACTGTTAAAAAATACATTAATATAGACGTGCTAATTAATATAGTAATTTTTTTTGTCAAAAAAATAAAAAGGTAAGAAAGAAGAAAGGAAAAAATAAATAAAAAAATAGACATTATAAAAAGTAGACATAAATAAAAAACATTTGAAGAATAAATAAAAAAAATAGCTATAAAGAGATATTATTGTATCATATAACTTGAAATCTCTCCTACAATACAATAAAGATCTTATCGGAAATCACTGGATTACATTAAGAAGGATATGTTCCAATGCCTACAAGGATAGTATAAAGTGCAAGTTTTTCATTTCTCTTGAAATGGTATAGAATCGGAAATGTGTACGAGAGACTTTGTCTATGTCTAATATGTATGTATGCGCGCCTCGCAACGATATATACTAACATACAAGCCACTGACTCCGATCACTCTTAGTAACACTAAGTAAACGCTATGGCATCATGATAATCACCGAAGATATCCTTATATCAAAATCGTTAGATAATAGTCATATATGTATATACGAACGATTAGCGCGTGCGCCTGTTTCGCTTGATACTCGGATATGATCAATTCGTACATGTTTTTTCACCGTGTTCACCGTTGAATCTCGTATCTCCATCTATTTGAAAAGAAAGAGTAAAAAAGATAAAGCAATTAGCTCGAAGCTAAGATACCCATATCCCACATTCAGCTAGATTCTTATTCCTTCCATACCTATGTGAAGATCAATGCAGTTGCATAAAGTTAATCCGAATAACTGTTAATTATTGAGAAATATTAGTTATTAATCTTATGATTATGAATCTTAAAAAATGTTATGGTATCAGGTTTAATATCGCATATTTATTAATTATTTTCGGACAAAATATTAAATGTGAGATACGAATATAAACTTCAGCTTGAGAACTATATTTAGGAATATTTTTTAAAAGTCTTGAATGAATTATTATTAAAAGCCCCTTCCAATTTTTCGCTTATAGAAAAGTTACTGATAACAGCCGCTCTTAAGGCATGAGAACCGATTGCAGATGACAATGAGTGTGTTTATAGATTTCACATTATGAAATAGATAAATAAAATGTTCGCAATTTTGTAAGCTCTGATTACTTTTTAAGCCGATACATATAGATTAAATTATAAGAAAAATTCATAAAAAATCCATAACTATCGGGTAGAAGAATATGTTTTTGCAATCGGTTCAAAAACTATTCAACGTTAACTGATATGGTAGAATTCTGTATAATGTGATATGAGACTATATATATTTACTTTTTTGTTTTACGCAAGTTTAAGCCACTGTACCGAGTGCCCACAATATATCAGTCAGCACAAATTTGATCATGTTATTAACAAAAACTTTTCATTTTTCTTTTCATGTAAGATAAATCTAATTTTTCGAATATAGCTTGATGTATCTTTTTTGCCCGGTTCTAGGAAAATTCGAATGGATGATTTATTTTTGCCATATCCATTAAAGATCGATTATATGTACATTAAGCTTGACGCATCGACGGTGACCGCGGGGCATTCGTAAGATACGTATTATCATCGGGCGAAAGGCAACGTACATCGCATTGATTAATATTTTATATATTTATATATATGTATTATAATAATTACGCTGTAAGACTAGATTCTCGGCGGAATATTCTCACATTGTTTCGACTTTTTCTCAATGTTTACCAATATAACCATGTGATCATATTCATTTCGCCGTGTTTTACGACAACGAGATGCCGTCAATTGTTTGTTCGTCGAACGCCGTTCGCCGCCGATGGATTAGATTTTAAATCACTATTGTCCCACGTGATGTGTTGACACACAACTTACAGAAAGTTACATACATACTTAGACACCGTAGTCCTTAGATACGTACATAGCTATAGATTTCCTGGCTGATCCTTGGAGTAGGTCGTTCACATTTAAATTGTCTCTGCTTCATTTCATTCGATCGCTTCGCGGTGATCAGTTTTGTTATGGAAAACAACGGAACTGTGGATGAGTTTGTAACTATTCTAATCGATCGGGAAGAACAAACGATTTTTTTTCTTCTTTCTCTTCTATATTATGATGAGAAAAAGTACATATAGACTAAGTGAACTCTGCTTATCTTCGAATTGTTTTCTTTAAAAGTACCTTCAGATTTTATAGTAATATTCAATAATTATATATTTTATTAAGGTAAAGAATTCATACCAATATAATAATATAAAATATAAACAAAATAAATTATACCACAAAAAATAAAATTTATATCATCAATTATAAAATAGGCTTTTGTTTCATACTTATAATTTACATAATTTACATAATTTTCGTCAAAAATTCGATTTATTTTGATTCATATATGTTATTGATTAATTATTATATAAGAAATGATCGATTAATTTTTTTATCGAATAATTTCGAAAAATATTTCGAAAAATTATTGTCTCAAAAATAGCTTTTTTGCACTATTTTTCATTTATTCAACGTAAATATTAAGTTTACGTTTATTTTACACGTTTTTAGTTTACATAATCCAATTGATAATAGACAATATTCACTTAGTTTATACACACGTTTCAATAAACGTACATGTTTTCTTTTTGTATCTAGGTATAAACGAATACACTAGAAAGATGTGTTTGTGTGTGTGTGTGTGCGTATATTTTCGAAATAGCACCTACGTATATGTATGAAACAGCCATAAAAATGTTGAAATATATTCCTGACATTTCGAATATTGCTAAAATATTGCGATAAATTAGTGATTATAAATTAAATTTAAACTGAACCGTTGTTATGTTACAAAATGAAAGAATTTCTTTATATTATACGGCCGACTTCAACATTTTGGATATTTTAATGATAAATATACAATTATACACTTGATATGGCAAGTGTATATATATATATATATATATAT
>NW_017259457.1:137596-142143 GCF_001594045.1 Atta colombica
ATAAAGATACTGTATCTCGAGGCTGTACCTAAATAAGTATATCGATATATTAGGTACTAATGTCAAGGTGCTTCATATACTTAGTTACTGTCTCACTTCAACGGTACCATACACGCATGTAGACGCATTCACATGATGAAAGTACTTTTGGCAGAATAAAAAGTGCTGCGACGTACTTAAAAAGAAATCGTGGAGAAGAATAATTCAAAAGCGATATCAGAAAGCAGCGTTCGAACTTCGGTTAAATGTATAACGTATACATCATCATATTTTGTCATCGACATTTCTTCTCTTTTGGTACATCCAAACTAGATGTATTTCTCGTCGAACGACATGTGGAACGATTCGCGAATCTCTATTATTAGCCATACAAATGTAACTTTAAACCTGTAAAGTCCATATATAATTAACATGCGCTCTATCGTATCTCTATATATATATATATATATGTATAATATATATATGTACACAGTCTTACAAAGCAAAATTTACAAACATTACGACGTACGGTCGATCGAATAAATATGTCCTCCGATGCGATTGGGTCAGGTCGCAAGTGAATGCTTCGTCGTATTTCAATTGCGCCTTGCATTATCGATCTCGACTAACTGACAGCCCGTCATTCAGTGAACTGAAAGAGCTCACTGTTGATGACATCGCACGTCGACTATTGAAGTGAATATTGAATAAAGATTAAACATTGGCAGAAACAATGAAGAAGAGACACGCACCGGTATAAAATTTTCCTTTCTTTGTTTCTCCATGTACGGAAAACATATCAGTTTTTTTTATAAATTCAAAGATACGCCTCTTTTCACTGTTAAATACAGAAATTGCACGCTGGCATGCGTAAGACTTTCGTAAGGATCTTATGAATTAGTCTCTGCGAATTTTGCATTAAAAAATTCAGGACATTTAAAATTGTTATAGCTTAGCTAATTTATGGTATAAAACTCGGCGCAAAGGATAATAAACAAAAATATCTGAAAATAAGAAATATTAAGGAACCTTTGCGATTCATCGTGCGTATTATCGGATGTATGCGCGATCAAAATACAAAGCATCTCAAATCGTTTGACTCTCGATAATGACATTAACTTGCGGCCAGACGAAGGGAGGAATCGTGGTAGCGGAGAAGGGATCGAGCGAGAGATCAAGATGGCACGGGGGCAAGAGCGAGGATTCACGCAGATAGATAATCCTGCATGAAACGAAGCTCGCAGCGAGAAACGTCGTAATGTCGCATGACGCTTTCGCCATCGAGCGAGCAATCTATCTACCTCACCAGCCACCGACAGTCAGTTTTTTAAAGCCTCTTACGTGTGTATAAACAGTACTCCGACTATTCATTACGCCAGCAAATTTTCGCAGTCGTGATACTCGAATACTACACTTCGCATGTATACTAAAACATAAATCATGATAAAGATTAAGGCTCCTGAGTAGTCGCGGCGGCCATGTTGGAATCGTGACGCCAGAAGCGAGGAATGACACGTAAATTTATGCTGCAAGCCATTTGTAAATAAAGACAATTTGGATAAATCTAAATGAGATTGCTTTAAAATACCTATATAAAAATGGGCAGAAATTATCCTTTTTTCTCTTAATAGTCGGTAAATGGTCGTAAAAGGCAGATAAAGTGAGCCTAATTTCGGGCAGAAACACACGAGTTGAACAGCTGTTGAAATAAATGAAATATAATATGCTTTTACGTATCAAATTCCAAGATAACTATAGTTTGTGCCCATTTTTAGAACTTTCATAAGTACGAGACATGTTTCACATTTTCATAATTAAGCAAATAATAACGAAATGACATGCAGCACAAATTTCATCGTCAAAACGTCAATTTTCCATAATTCCTATAATTTCAGTCATTTATCATGGTGAGGCATGTAACACACACACAAGTACGAGCCCATGTACATACATGTTTCGGCGCGCCGAGAGCATATGTACACGTACATGGGCTTGTGCTTGTGTGTGAGACTACCGATTTCGCCACATTTCGCCGGCAAACCGCCGAGTGATTTTGAATCGCATGCAGATTACTCGGGAGCCTTAAATCTATTAAACTTATTATTAGTCCAAAATTTAAAATCATTAAAGAAAATATGTATTTTGTAAATAAATAACAGTAAAAGTACTAACAAAAGCAAGAAGAAAAAAGATACTCAAAGTTGAATCGTTTTGATAACGATAATTTATAAAAATAGTAAAAAAATATAGTAAAAAATATGCATCTTCATGTCTATAATATAAAGTATTAATGTAATACACATATAATCTCTTCATTTTATTATCGCGTATTACATTTTACGTATCATTATTTACGTATTGATGTGATAAAATACGTGTATGTATATATATAATATATATATCGGAAAATTATATCATACTTGAGGAACTTTCACCCGTTGCGCCCAAAAATTGCTAGCGGTCGTAACAAATTGTCGAGAGACTGTGTGAATTGTATGCAAAGGAATTATTCCTTTCTTAAGTTTTTGTTAATATGAACGTATGTGTATGTGTGTATGCATATGCGTTTGCGCGTTACTCTTGATGTGCTGCTAGGAAGCTGACTAGATTAAGTCTAAAATACGGAAATATCCGGGAAATTATCGTTTTCGATGATAGCGGAATCTCGTTCCCGCGAGAGTGAGTTGTCACGAATTCTCAACAGAATTCTCAAGAGAAAAAAGAAACAACTCAACGCGTTCGCTGTATCTATTAACGAGAATCCCGGTGTTCCGTATCGACGTTGACTACTACTCGACCTTTGGAAAGGTCGAATGGCCTCACCTAGGCATTCGACTCTTTTAGATTGTCGAAATATTGCATAATCTGATTATAGTCCATACCCAGATTAAGATCATCGAGAGCCACTGATTCTTCTTGCTCCTGGGAGGAGGATGAGGCGCAAGAGGAGCTAGAGGAGGATGAGGAGGAAGAGGCGGACGGTGATGAAGATGGCGGAGATGTTGTGGTAGACGAAGCCGCACCGCCAGTAGGGGTAGATGAGTTTATGGTAGAGACAACGGTGGATACTACAGCGGAAGTAGAGAACGACGAGTACATTGGATTACCAACTATAGTCGCCCTCTTAATTTCCCGTGATCTTCCAGCGTCCTTTGCGAGCCTATCGTTATCGTCGTGATTCACCAACTCCACGAATTCCTCGTCCTCACCATTCTGCTTGTTTGCGTTGTCTACTTTAGTTTTCCCATGCGACTTGACTATATGATTTGACTGCTGCGGTACTTTACTATTGTGCCGATGATTATTTCCGTGATGGCCGCTGCTGCCACCGCTAGATGCCCTATGGCGATGCTTCCGTGGCGTAGGCGGTTCTGGTAATCGTATGCCCACCCCCGTGTTTCTGTGCGGCGGTACCGGTGGCTTGTAGTCTTCGTTATTGCCGTTGCTTGCGTTGTTTGTGCCAACCGTTGTGGTCACTGTAGTTGTCGTTGTTGAAGTCGAGTTCGTAATCGGTACTCCGTGTGGTGGCAAGGGCGGAGGAATATCGTCGTTGCTATAAAAAAATTTATAATAAGATTTACGTATTCGCGAAGCTATCTATAGCACTATAGGCAATATCATTTCATCGTTAAAATTGCTAGAATTGTTAGAAGTTAGAATTGCTAAAAGTGATATCTAAAAAGAAGAATTGTACTCATGTACAATATTATGTACAATATTATGTAAATATCTCATTTGTAAATATTATCCAATTGTATAAGGAATTTTTTCTTGGATATCACTTTCTTCTCTAGAAGATGTATGTATTTAACTCGTTTGCAAAAAATAAATCTTCCGCATGAGGAAAAGCAACATTCAATCATAATTACTCGTTTCGTGTGGTAGTCGGAACCACAATCGACATCGCTGTCGTTGCTGTCGTAGCCGTTGTAGGCGGTATCACCGCGGATGGTTTGATCGCGGATTTTGCTGCGAAACTGTTTCGCGCTACTCTGTCCCTTTTGGAATAAGTGGTGGTGTCGATGGCACTGGTACCGCCGCTAGGCCGCTGATTGGCAGACGGTAGCTCGATGTGGTTCGGATTGTCGAAGCATGTACCCAATTCAGCTTCGGGTTCCCCTTCGCCGGCCAGCGGATTACTCGTTACTCGTACCTGCAACATAAACCGAGTTTTTTCAATCAAATTGTTTCAACAAAATCCCGCTATTTTTAAAACAATTTACCACTGGGTTATTGAAATGCGCAAAGATATTTACAGCATCAAATCTCGTCGAAAATTCGAATTGATTTCAATTACCGGATTAATCCTAGATGTACTTGTTGGAGCGTTATTGCTATCGATGTTATGAAATTTCATTTATTATTCTTCAATTTGTTAGTAATCTTTAATAATTTTATGACATTAAATATTTAATCTAGAAATTAAATGCCTATAACGGTCGAAGCTGGATCTTTAATGCTCAAATAATTCAATGTGAATTACACACACACACACACACACACACGCGCGCGCGCGCGCGCACACACACACACACACGCGCGCGCGCGCGCGCGCGCATACACACACC
>NW_017259457.1:142243-143839 GCF_001594045.1 Atta colombica
TGCGTATATACCATATTTGTAATCATTCGAATTGCTTTTCGAGTGAATTGGTTTTCCGGCCTTCTAAACGCAATTAAATTGACAAGCAATTTTTTAATAATTTGATGCTCAATCAGGCAACACATTAGAAAGATATTAATGTGCTGAAAAACTATAAATAAATTTATTGTAAATTGACTTCTAGTATTGATTGTGTTCTCACATGTTTCTCATGGTCTAAAATAAGATTCTTATTGATAAATATTTGATACTTATGTTGAAAGAAGTAAAGAAATTAATATATTAATTAATAATATGAGAAATATTATTACAGTTATTTGTTGAGAAATAGATAGTAAATGGAATCGTGACATAAATAAAATAAGATCAATAAATATGAATTAATATATTTCAAAACTTAACTACTATTAGAAGAAATGTCATTCTATATATTTATTTACAAAATAATGTATATATCTTACTAAAATCGTCTATACAATCAAACAAACTTGCGATTAGAAAAAAACATTTTCTTTCTTCGAATAAACCTGATAACTGCGATATTCTGGTCTCATTGATTTAAATTTTAAATTTAAATAACAGACTAACACATAATTACATCTAACGGTGCAATTAACTATCAGGCCATTTGAGAATTTCGAAATTAGTTTTAATAGGTAATGATTATCGAATGGCTTCATTAATAGTTTCACTCACAAATCATTAAATTCACACCGACATGCGTACCTGTTGCGGACCGCAGGCAGCTCGTTCGAGAGTCGCTCTACCTAGCCATACCCAATCGTGTGCGTTGGTGGTCGATTCGCGTGGCGGTCGTCTGCCAGATGCCAGCTGGTTTGCGGCAGCGCGAGCCCTCGCACCCGCGCCAGAAAGCACCGGGATGGCCGCGCCGGTCAGCGGAGAGTCCGGTGGTTGGGGCTTGAACTTGCTGGCGTACACCACGCAGGAGACGACAAAGACAACGATCGCGAAGCAGAACGCCGCGAGCAGCACGTACATCCCGATCTCGAGCGGGCTCATCCGCGCCCCGACGCCGTGATGACGCACGCCGACGCCGCCCATACCCCCTGAAGACATGCCATTAGCTATAGCCGTGCGATGCTGCCGTGCCTGCACCAAAGGCTCGTGCTCGTGCCCGTCTTTCTCGTCTTTCAGCGGTAACCCTTTGCACAGAAAAACAAAGAGAGAGAAAGAGAGAGAGAGGACAGTGTGAGATGGGATACTTGTGCTGAGTTAGAGAGCCGCTGAGAAAATCTTTCTTCCCTTGATGCTTCCAGCTAGACAGCGGCTAGACATGCTATGTCGGATATGCAAAGTTCGTGAGGATACTGAATGTGCGTCTATATTTTTGGCATCACAATTGAATTTTGATGTGTAGCGACTTGACATTACACTATGCACAATATACAAGTAATCTCAATTTTTCGAACTACTTGGAGATATGAGGAAGAAAAAGAATTATATAATTATTATATTATTTAAAAGGTGTCCCAAGGTTTTCTAATTCTTCATTTGGATTTAAAATTATCTTTATATTGTCAGGATTAAGAAATTTGCATTTAACTTTTCTTTGATCAAATTTTTCATTGTTCGTAA
>NW_017259457.1:143939-155777 GCF_001594045.1 Atta colombica
TGTAATGTGTTGCGTTTTATTACAATTTATTCTAAGAACTAGACGCATTTGACATTCAGCGTAAAGGAGGTAGGAAGACGTATCAGTTACGAAGGACTGGACAGAAATCGTGAAGAGAGGTCACGCATAAATAGGCAGGGAACTTCTTACAAGCCAAATACTTAGTCTCACGAAGAAAGTTTCCGCTAAGAAATGCAGTACAAAGTGCATACCATGCGTTGTGTGACAGTTATAAAGCGTAGAAAAAGAACAGAAAAAGTGAAGAGAAAAGAAGCGAGAGAGAAAGACAGAAAGCAGCAAAGAGGAACAGGATCTATTTACCGATGAGGATGTCGTGTAGATCGGAAGCTATTTCGCCCCGGCTAGTTTTACGTTCTCTATGATGGTGAGAACCGACAGTGCCACCGCCGTCATTCTGCACGAATTCTGGCCGATTGGGTACCTCGCTCGAAGCGAAATCCACTTCAACGTTAGCCGACGCGCTTGCCAATGCAGTGGCCGTCGTCCTCTGAGAACCCTTGCTTGAACGTCTACCGGATAATCGGCAGGAATCGGCTAGCTGTAAACTGACACGCAGCAAGTCACCGCGGCCTTCACCGACCGCGATTACACGTGGATGATGGGAAGCGACCATTGGTGCAAACGCCACAACTTCCGGATCCAAACTCTCCACCAGTAAATGGTAATCGCTCACAGCGATTTCCCTGAGGGGTGTACGGGTATTGTCCGAGAACTCTACGTCAATGTCCAGCAATCCTTCCTGTTGGTATACAATAACAAATTTGTTTGCTCGTGTAACAGTTTTGTTTTGATCATATAGACGCACACATACACCCCCCCCCACATACACACATACACACACACACACACACACACACACACATACACACACACACACACACACACACACACATACACACACACGCGCGCGCGCGTTAGTATTGTGTTAAGTTATTAAACTCAATAAATACTTTTTAATTGACTTTTCTAAATTGTAAATTTTGCAAAATTGCTGTTTTTTTCAAGATATATTTGAAACTTCGACACAAACCTATAATAATAATTTACCTGATATTGGGCGGTTAGTCTTCTCGTAACCGAGGTTTCGGCAACGTATCCGTTCTCGATCGCAGTATCTGGGCTGATACTGAGTTGAAGTCCGGATACCACTCGGACAGACAGACGTGTCACAGACACACGATCGTTGCCGACTCTGATTTCCTTTGCGCCGATGACTCTACCAGTGATCGGTGACAGAACCTGCACCTCCGTGCGACCCACTCCGCGTCCCTGAACCAATCTACCTTGAAGAAGCGTCGCTATTCTAGGATCGGAGACACGCAGCATGCCGACTACGAGGTCAGTGACGCGCAACCAGGTGCGCCGATTGACAAAGTACGAGACTCTACCCGAGTCGTGATCAGTTGCTAAGAATCGGGCGTGCACTTCAACCGGACTTTGCTGGAAACGCAATCTGCAATTAGCCGGAGATAGATTCCGATCGATAGAGTTGATTGTATCCCATCCGTGATCATTTCCATTAGATCGAAACCGTTCCTCGTGCTCATCTTCTTCGAGCAGTTCGTCCGGATCGTCCACGTCCATAGACGTGTCCTCTATCGACTCTTCCAGATCAACGGCGCTTCTCTTCTTTGCTCGTGCGGTTACCGGTGGTGTTTCTAATGGCATTATCGACGTCGAAGCAACTTCCGTCTTCTGTTCGATCCGCGTCGCATTTAGCAAACTCCGTTTGCTCTTCGCGCTTGCTACATGCTCCTCCGGCACCTTCCAACCCTTTATTTGATTCAATCGCGTGTCAGCGACGCTTACTTCCAATGGAAATTCAGGCATCCATACGGTGAATCTTGCTAGACCAGTATACGTGCCGTATTTAACGAGGACCGATGCGTTACTAGAACCCCGGATCTCTGAACCATCCACGTACACGCTACTGCACGAGGATGATACCTGCGAATTTATAGGTATTCGTAACAACGATCAGGTATTAAATGTAGTTTGATCCTACATCACAATAATTCGTAATGCACGGTTTGAGTGTAAAGTACCAGGATATTGAAAGTATCACTTAATCCGTCGATTATACGGGGTATTAGATTATTAGTTTGAAACTTGTGGACATTATTGTTTTTATATTTTTAGGATTAAATGGATGATATTACATTATAAATATTAGATACCGGTATATAGAATAATATATTATGTAAAATTAATTTCTATTTAAAGAATAAACTCAATATTTAAAAAAAATGCATTCATACAATTAAATACATGTCCAATTTTCAAATTTGGACATGTAAAAAAAATCGTATATTGACATATTCCTTTACTGCATATGTAGAAATAAAATGTATATAAAGTTTTAAAAGTAATTAAACACGAATAATAACGATAAAAATGAGAAAGCAGGGAATTCTTCTGAAGGTATATAATATTAAGATTTCTTCAATTAAATTCCTAAGAATCTAAGTGAGCGCTGAAGATAAATTAAAAAGCAATTACCTTGAGGACACTCTCGTCCTCGGAATGACAGGACGACTGCAGCGTAACATCGGCGACCGTGCCGGCTTGGCTCACAATGAAAACCTTCATCCCCTGCGACACCTGACGTCCCGTCAACACCGCTGTATTCATCACCTCCCAGTTCTGAAGCAAAATATAAAACGTTCCCTCTCGCTTGTCGAAGAGAAACTCATAGCTTAAACTACATTCCAATTTTTCTCATATCTAAAGTGGCAAAATCCTATTCCTATTTTTAATAGTTTGAGATGAAAATGCATATATTTTAATATATGCATTTCTGTAACCTTCATTGATAGAGCAGCCATTATCCATTATTCATAACTGTTATCTATTTTGCCTCGAACTTTATTCCGTTATCGTTGTGACAAGATAAAAGGCGTGGTAAGCGATATTAAAAAATATGTATGTGAACTATCGAAAACATAAAATTCAAAAAAACATAAATTAAACAGAACTAAGCAAAATATATACATAAAAAAATGTTAAATTTATCTTCCCTGAAAATATATAGTTTATATTTTTGTAATAATGTATGTACATGTATATATACATACACACATATATAATATTTTAAAATGAATAATTGCAATACAAAAACAACAACTCTAACAATAAGACAGAACTAAATTTTTTAAATAAATTTAATACTTTATAGATTAAAAATTTTTCAGTTATTCTATAAAATTAGAAAGATACAATATTATCTCTCGTTTTAATTATTTCGTTTGATTCCACTTTTAAAAAGAATACTTGCGGGAAAAATTCTTGATCTTTCATGAAAAGCAGAACTTCAAAGCAGTAAAAAGCTTGTCTCAGTTAGTAAGTAAAATCATCTCACTATATATAAACCGATAAAACTATCGATCTTCTCTAATGGTACATTATATTTTCTTAAATAAGAAAAAAGTTGTTACCGTAAAGAAGTTGATCCGCACATTTTTGAAATAAGCCATATTAATATATAATCTAACGATTTAACATCATGAAAAGTTTAAACGAGTTCAAAAATGAGAACCAATGGATTTCCGTGAATTCGTACAGTTATTTTACAGTTGTTGAAGACTTGTTCTTGCTGCTTGCTGCGATGTTGCTCGTACACGTGGAAGATTATTTGCCACGTTTACACGTTTTATGTGTACGCGTCGTCCGTGTACTTTATACTAGTTCGTCAACGAGGGAGTTCCGCAAAGGGGTTGGTTGGATAGGATCGGTCGGCCAGACCGAGTAGTAAGCCATTTCCAAGTTCGCTTCCGTCCATACAGACCAGCAGCCTTTGGAAGGAACATCAAACGGCTCGGATATTGCAGCGAGGGAATTTAAATCCCTGACGCCACGTTGTAGTGTATGTGCCAGCCAACTATACTATACATATACTGTATCTCTCGCGTGGACGAGCGTGCTCTCTTGCAATGATAAAAGCAGCGGGCGTAGTTTACATTCGAACGCGAACCGCGGCTCCTTCCCTTTCTTTCGTCAAATATTTTCTCATCTCAACCAAGACTCACAAAAATATTTACGAGACTAGACTACACGTCCGTGTACTTTGTATCTCGCCGTGCAGAATGCATTGTTCAAAAGAAATTCACGTGAGAAATTCTCTGAGAAGAATTACTTGTCACTGATTTTTTGATTCGATTTCTATTGCCTGATGTATACAAATCTCTAATAAAAAATATAAAGAATTCAATATCGTACTATTTGACAATTTTTAATTAAAAAAAAATGCATAAGAAAGATTTTTTTTTTAAATGTTTGCAATATTTGCTTCTTCCTATATTCCTATATTTGATATTTGTGACATTATTCCTTTTACGTAAAAGGAAACATTTTAATTCTTCGCGCGAGTACATTTAATCAAAATTTGTTAAAGTCATTTTTCTATTATTTGAATTTTTCAAATAATAACTTTTATTTGGAAACATCAAAGGATTAAAGTTGGTTTTACTCTTATGTGAAAATTTATAATTGAATAGCGCTTTCTTTCCCCTAACTTTCTATATTAATCATTTGCAACAATGCCAGGCTAATAATGGTCCGAGACGCGATTAATGGTGTGTAATTAATTAAGAGTTTTAGAAATCAGCTTAAAAACTTTTTTATTTACTGTACAAATTTCTGGTTTACCTTCTTGGCTCCATAAGTAATGTCAATCTCTAAATTGTAAAATTCTTTAATTTAAGATTGTTAAAGTAACCTTTAAGCAACTCTCTTATGAGAAGATTTAATATAAAAGAGAAAAAAATTTTGATAGTTCTCAAATTAAGATCGAATTGAGACAATTTAGAATCATATTTTTTTATGTAATAATAAATTTTTATCACTCAAAGTTTTCTCTAGAGAAAATTGATATTATTATACTTGTATATTATATTTGTAGACTCTTATACACGTATGTGTTGTATATGTACATTTCAATGTAATTAATTTATTCTCTGCAGAAAACGTGCATATCGTTTTTATCTTCAGCAATGTATTTTGTTCCTTGTTATAACTCGAAAGATTGACTCGCTGCAATTTTGAAGAGTGTATGTACAATAATGAGTAAACTTGACGCATGAATTTAGCAGTTTAACTTTCAGAATCATAAATTTATATTTTAATACATGAATGAAGCACACAGTTATTTTCCAAATATTTCCGAGATCAACGAGGTTATTCTGTGAGTTTATTAAAACAACATGGAGAACATTTTCAACGTAGAATGATGTTTCATCGATGGCGAATGGAAGGGGGTTGATGGATATAAGAGAAATGCAAGGATTTTACATTGCTGTACATAAAATATGTACAATACACGGGCTATTACTGTGATAAATTTCAGCAGAGAAAACAAGCGCGCGTGTCAGAGGTCGCTAATTGATAAATGAGATAATTAATTCGTTTACATATCCTTTTGAAGGCGCCGCGTGCTCGTTCTCTCGCTCGCTCGTTCGCGTAAAGTTGTCAGGAACTCCGTTCGCGCTTCTTGATTATCCTTACTCTAATTGCAGCTCCTTCCACGCGCGAGACTGTGTGAGTAAAGTTTTTAATTAAAAGAGACCTCGCGCAACCTCTTTTCTCAATGCTTTCAATCTTTACCCTGCGTTATCCGCCAATACTGATTCTAGATTTCAAGAATGACTTTATTATAATAGCATTGTCAAATTTGATTTAATTTATAGATATGAATAACAAATTTGCAAAATTAGTAACTCATGACATTATCTACGAAACGTTGCAAAAAAGCTGTCCAATATTAATCATCTTTCATTTAAACTTTCTTTAACAACAATATTGATAAAAATCATCCGTCACAATTGTAAATTTTAGCATGTCTTTAAAAATAACATTCAAAAATAAAAATTTTATTTGTAAAAATAGAATCCACTTGCAAAGTTATAAAGTATGATTTTGCAAGACATCCTGCTATTGTAAAACCGTATCACACGAACTTTTCATTGGTCAGTTTAACATGATATTTTAATTCTTCAGCAATTATTATATGAACCGCGTAAAATATCTTTCTTACAATTAGTTAATTGTTTAAGATTCTATTCTAGGTGAATGTGTCTGATCATCTACGTGATCTTCTCATGTTGACTTTCATACACAAAATTATGTACTATGCACCTGCTATCGTGTTACTGGAAATTGTGAGCATGTCATGGATAATGTGGAACCGTCAGATCTAATTTACATACCAAGAGGCGTGTGTTCTAATTGCGAGGACTTGTTGTGGCAAGTGGTGAAAAGTAATTACGAAAACCACATTTAACTGTCATATATAAATATAAGCGATTTCAATTTCTTTTTAGAATGAAATTCGATAAAATTTTATTATAGAAAACAAATTGATCTTATTACGAAAATATTTGCTATTACATAATACATCATTGATGAGAATAATCGAAATAGGTTAATCATTTGCAATTGAATTATTATCACTATTAAGATATATTCAGAAGCATATTATTATTTTGCACACATTTGTTACACATTTCTTACAAACTAAAGAAAATTAATTATTAGTGTTTCACTCTACACACATCTCACTTTATAAAGGAACGCATACGTCTATGTTGTTCAACGTGCAGTAATCAAAAATTTCATTACGATCCGTTGTTACAGCAGATGCTCTGCGGTATCGATGGAATTTTGCCACAGACTAGAAATATCGCCGTTATGGTGAAGGCGCGGGCGTGGAAAAGCCGAAGAGAAAAGCATCAGAGTGCTCGCCGTGGGAGCCAAAGAAGGAAAAACATTATCCTTTGTCGATCTTCTCTCTCTCTCTCTCTCTCTCTCTCTCTCTCTCTCTCTCTCTCTCTCTCTTTCTCTCTCTGTCTCTTTTCACAGAGCTTTTCCTTTTTCTCACCGCCTTTCCTTTCTTTTTCTCTCTTGTCTCGGTACTCGCGAGGATCGTAGATTGGCCGACCGAGTGGAAACAGATTCTCGCGCGGCGAGGTGATCGATATACGCGACCGTATTGATCGTGCTCGTCGTTCGAGTTAGCTCTTTTCCAAGGGATTTTCACAGACGAAGAATGAAGCACGAGGTGCAGGAGACGAAGGACAAAGAATGTCACGATGAAAATAATCGTAACCAAGAGAAAAGCATCAAAATCCTCTCTAACGAAATCGCAAAAATCCTTCAAATATTTTTCTCCATATCTCTTGATTTTCTACTATGTAATCATAGATTATGACGTAAAAAGCGTAAAATCTTTTTTGTAATCTATCAACATTATCTATTTTTATAACTTAAACTTTAACATTATATTTTACTTATCTATGTAAGAAAATATATAATTTTGTACCATTGAAATTCAATAAAAAGGCTTTCTTTTCAATCGCTTGAAAAATATTGCCGTGTTTCAATATTTTCTAAAGAAAATCATCTCAAAACTGCTCAAAGAATCCGCTATTAAAATTAATATGTGAAAAGTAAGATATCTTGTAAATACATATGTATATATATATATATATATATATACACGTCCACATAATAATATTCCAGATACGATTGCGACTACTTCTTTTGAACTTTTGATGCGTTCTAGTATAAGTTTTTCGAATTTACGTGCATAAATATCGAATTTAAATCGCTAGAAGAATCGCGTATTACCTTAGAGATCGGAAGCACCGCTTGTATATCATCCTTCTGTATCTCTAGCCGTGCCTGCAGTTTCCGTCTCTCGATCGTATGATGATGATGATGGTGCTGTAGCTGGCGTTGCTGCATTCGCTGCTGCTGATCGACACCCGTCAACTGCGAGTCGTTCTCTTCTTCGCCTTCGAGCGCGTAACGCACGCTCCATACGATTCTACCGCCGTCCCAGCTTCCGCCTATGCCTTCCTCGCTAGCCTCCAACAGCATCGTCATTATTTCTTCTGCGGATCTAAATAAAAAAAAGAAACAATCATCTTTGAATGTCCATGACATTCTCGCAAAAAAATTAAGGAACGCATATTACTTTTCGAAAAATAAAACAAATTTTATTAAATCAAAATTTCTAATAAAAAGATAATAATTACATTAGAATAATAATGCAATGGGAATTCGTAAATTCGTGATAAAACAATTCTTTAAAAGCGTCGAGAATAAATCTCTGTGGAAATTGTGTATTATCACATTTGATAAAGGAGATTCGAACGAATGTTCGTTCATTCACTCGTGGAAGTACTGCATCTTCAATGATTAATGCTATTCTCTTCCAAGTGGGTTCGCGAGAATGAGCGCAGAAATTAAAAGGAACGATAACCTGTTAGTCGGCCTGTTACATCGCAAAACACAGAAAATTGTACATCATTACAAGAATTTAACGATTCTCTTGCGCGAGGGACTTTGTATTTTCCTTGATATACGCTTTAAAAGTGTTTCTCCAAAACGTCTTTACTTGTTCCTATTTCCAGCTACACGCGATCCCCTGTATCATTCATATTTTACGACGAGAAATGGGCGATGGATTAAAGTTGCCATAAAACGAGTAGTTTTTACGAGAATTATGAATTAAAGTACAATTAAGTATGCATAGACATGTAAATATAATTATAGATTCGTTAAAACATACAAATTTATCGAATTCCATCCAACAAACCATTTTTTTATGATGTTAAATTGTGAAAAATATATTCTTTCAAAATAAAAATAATTATTCCAAAATTAATAGATCGCTAATACGCTAAAAACTGAGATTGTAAACTGAGATTGTATTTCCAAATTGAATCAGAAACTATTATTAATAGTTTTTTTAATATCTCAATTTTATATTCGAATTATATACGGGATGGAAATCATTAAAATATATATATATATATGTGTATATAAAATAAAAAATCTAGCAGTACATTTAATAAACTACAATAACGTTTATAAAAACAAAAATATAAAGTATACCTTTACTTTGTAATAAACCAAGCGAATAAAAATATAAAGATTAAATAAAAAATAATACTCCTTTTATTAAATATTCCTGAAAAATATTTATACAATATATTTCAGTTTTATTTTTTCGTTCAAATTGAGAGATAGTTTTGTTTCTTCAATAATTCGATAAAATTAACTTGAAAGAAATCATTATATAATATATCGTTCACAATGAATTTGAAATAAATAAATGTAATTTATAGTCTATAATGATAAATAATAGCATTTTTGAATCATATTATCAAAGGATGCTGTGATAAGCAGAATAAAATTACAATAGTCATCAAATTTAAAAATGTAAATTGCTATCGAGTTGCCATCAAAGATGATGATGAGTTCGGTAAAGAGTTAATAATATCCGACGAGAGAGAGTTGAATTTTCTCTCTCGACGCCATCCATAATTCTCGGTAGGGTTTTTTCTTCTTTTTGCCGAACACTCTCTTAGTAAGTCTCGTTCGCAGAGTCAGTCGCTCATTACGTCTTCTCGAGATTCTTATCTTATCGAGATGAAGGTAGCGACGTTATTTCAAAGTAATTATTCTGCAGCCTCGAGCCACTTGCCTAGCTATGAGAAGCCGGTATCACACGCATCGAGTCTGATCTCGATGCGAGAGTCGTCGCGTTCGCAGCGTGCGCCGCGTAGAATCTCGATAAGCGGAACCTCCGGCTAAGAACCCTCGCCCACCTTCTTCTTCTTATCGTGGTCGTTGATCCACGTTGCGTGCGTGCCGGGTGGCGTTAACTCTTCGCTGGTGTTCGCTGGTGCTCGCGCGCGCGATCGATGATTCGCAGCTGAAGCGGGTGCAAGGTGCAAATCGCCGATCTCGCGAAAGCACGCGCGAAGCTGCCGGAGTTCCGAGGAGTTACGAAGTACGAATCGAAGTGGAATCAAAACGGACCATCAACGAGTTAACGGCGATAACGAAAATCTCTCTTTGCTCGCTCGGATTTCCCCACCTTTCGCCTTCTGTCCTCTGCTTCTCCACAAATGTTATTTCAGCACGCATCGCATCGCTACGTCAGCAATAGCGTGTTCCGCCCGATGATGACTCCTTTCTTTATCAGCGTTTCGCAACCACGGTGGTACATATATAAGGCGACCAACTGACCGCCATCGCGAGTGTAAATCGCTCTTCTCTAAGTTGCACGATCGATTATGCGTCGTAGTGCGCTATTTTTTTTCGCGAGTTTTCTCGTGGGATTTACGGCTGCGTACGTTGTCTGGGCGCAAGATGTGCAAGATACGCAGGATCAGGATGATGCGTTAACAACGACGACGACGGCAGTGATCACGGTCAATGATACTACTATAGACGAAAAAAAGTCCGATAGTTCGAGTTCATCTAGCGAGGAGAAAGTTGCTGATAAGCGTACAAGGAGAGATTTGTACCTTAGCAATAAATGGATGTTTCTGGAGAACGAGGAGCAGTTGAAAGAAACGAAGGAATTTGAGCGTGTGAGACGTGCAACCAAGCGGAAGAAAGATGACGACGATGACAACAGTAGCTCTTCCAGTGATGACGACGATGATGATGATGATGTTGATGATGATGATGATGATGATGACGACGACGACGACAATGACAATGACGATGATGGAAATTGTTGTAAAAAAAGCAAGAAACAACGTGTAAAATCAAAAAAGAAAGATAATGGTGAAAATTGTGACGACGATAATGGTTGTAAGAAACGATTCGTGAAATCGAAGAACGATGAAAGAAATGACGATGACGACGAAAAGTGTGATTGTGACAATGATGATGATAATCATCATAAAAAGAATAAAAAACAACGCGGAAAATCAAAAAAGGATAATGACAATGACGATGAAAATTGTACTGATGACAACGATGAAGACAACGATGATGATTCATCTTCATCTTTTTCATCATCCTCGGAAGAGGACGAGAGAAAACGAGGAAAAAGGTATATTAAGGAGGTAGGAGATACTTTGCAAAGTATATCATCGTCCGAAGAAAAGAAAAATAAACAAAAAGATCAATTTATCCAAACGATTCAAGTAGCATCGAACCGTAATTCGTCTGAGGAGAAGAACAATCCGAAAAGTCGACTTATCAGAAGGGTCAAGGTTAACACGGAAAGTGGATCGTCATCCGAAGAGGACAAGCCGAAGAACTTGCGATTTATCCGAACGGCTGAGGATACTTCCGGAAACGACTTGTTCAAGGAGAAGAACAAACCGAAGAATCGATTTGTCAGAATGGTCGAAGATACTTTGGACAAGAGTAAATCATCGTCCGAAGAGAAGGACAAACTGAGGAATCGATTTGTCAGAACGCTCGTTGATACTTCGAAAGAAAGTAAATCGTCCTCCGCGGAAAGGAATAAACCGAAGAATCGTCTTGTTCGGTCAACCGAAGATTCCATGAGGAAATCGCCGTTTGAAAAAACGGGTGAAGCCCCTTTCTTTATTCGCGCTTACAAAGTTGAAGATGTCAGTCAACCGCAGCGTACCATAGAGCAAATCGACATACCGCACAATCGAGTGATTCGGTCGAAGAATGACAAGAAAGAGAGGACGGAGAAGAAGAAAAAGAAGAGTACAAAGAATATAAAGATGAAGCGCCATTGCACGCCTAAGGCGACTACTGTGAAAGCAGATATCTTAGATCAAACGACGCTACCATCGGAACATCTTCCACTTTGAATTAATTTTGGTATCATATTTCTTTAACGTTAAAAATATAATACACAAAGAGATTGCATCACGTAATTCAGAATAGTATTGTTACTTGTGTGATTAGCATTAAACTCTTTAAATCATTATAAATGCATTCAAATAAACAAATTTATTTAATCTACTCTTATAATAAATATGTTACATCTCGTTAAAGACTTTTCGAAAAATTTTTACTAAGTTATATATATATATA
>NW_017259457.1:155877-159682 GCF_001594045.1 Atta colombica
AAATAACGCTTTATGATAAAAGATGTTAGTTTGAAAATAAGAAAGTCAAATTTTATGCAGTATTGAAAGCATAGTTTAACAAGTCTTAACTTTTCAACGTTCGTTCGCTCAAAAATTCTGGTATTATTCGATTTGCAGCAAGACCTAATTCGTTCATATTCTCAGTTTAACGAACGGAAACGAGGGATTTGAATTGCTCATTAACTGCCCTCATGTTCACAAGTCCAGAGTCTTTCTAAATTTGCCGACGTATGTCGGTTTAACGAGAACAGACTGCGCGACAGGACTATTCCAAAGGGGTACTTCATGTACTTACGTGCTCGATACACGCGACGAATTCTCCTTACGTCGTGCTGTGAACGTGGCGGCTGTGTTCTTCACATTGACATCGCTAACGACAATCCAGTCCGGGCTACTAGATGAAGCATCCAGGATTTTCACGCCGGACTTTACTCGCGCTCTGAAACATGCCGTAAATATATGGTTCTAACGTTCTGTTCAAATAATGAACAGAAAAAGTGAAATGAAATGCTAATGAAATTAAATAGAAAAAAATCTCGTACAAAATATATATATATATATAATTAATCCTTTATAAAGATTCCTCTATAAAGATGAGTACATCTCGTTATCGGTTAATTATAGAGATAATTATAGAGATATAATTATAGAGGAAAGATCGTTCCGAAACGATCCTTTAATAACTTTATACATGTAATTGACCGTTATGTAACACAAAAATGTATCGTTGCAATAATATCGAATTAGATTATATTTGTTACATATTTCGAACTATATTATATTTTCGAACATACGATTCGAATAGTGTTTAAAAAATAGATTAATTAAGGTAATTTTCATGAGTCCGATTATATTGCATTTTAAATATATTTGTTTAAATATATTCAAATATATATCAGTATTATAATATTGAATAATCTGTATTTCAATATCTTTTCAATTCTCTGAAAAGAATATTTAATTGAATTTCAGATAAAGAATATAGGAAACGTTTTGCTTGGCTTATTCATTATTGTTTTGTAGTTTTGTAATTCAATAATTTTAAGTATATACGCTAATCTTCCAATATAGGATCAATTTTCAATTAGTAAATTAATCTCCCTTTCAGGAATTTCGACTAACGACCAATATTCAAATTTGATGTGTAAAGTGTGTTAAAGATAGATTGTAAAGTTCAAAGGAGGATATTCCCCTTTGCACGTATATGGGTATATGTATAAAATACAAGTCACATGTAAAGTTTCAGAAGTGTTTCTTGCCAACAATGACTCATACAAGTCTATAATACTGCGCGACTTTTATTACTCATCGTATTGATCTATACGCATTTTTTTTCATCCGTATTATTAGCTATGTTCTTCTGTCATTAAAAATAAATGAACGTATAGTTCTTCTGATGAGACCTATTGCCCTCATGTTGCCTTAACAACATATCGTCAAGTATAAGTACTTATGTAGTCTCTGAGTTTTCTCCTACAAAAGTCACAAAATACAGTTTACATTTCTTCAGGCGGAAACTGATTTTTTTTTAATAATGATACACATTTAGAAGTTAATGTTACATACATATAAGAAAAAGATAGAAAGATATGAATATAAAATCAATTTTTCTGTTCTATGTAATTGCACTCAATTATTCCTCCCTCGATCTTGCTAATTATTCACTGTAAATTGTCGAATATAAATATCGGATTTTCATTCGATTGGACTCTGATGTACCATAGTGGACTCTTCATATATGATACCATGTTCCTCGAAAATCTCGATTTTAGTTGTTATTGTATATATTAATAATATCGTGCTATTTCTCGAAACAATGTCGCATGTACTCTCGGTGAATTCGCGACAATTCTGAAAGTTAGAATTGAAATTTAAGGATATATTAGATGTACAATTCCTGTAAAGAAAATTAAATTTGGAAGTATATTTAATATTTACACTTCAAATAAGCTATATATATATGAAAGTATTGTATGAATAAGATTATATTTTTGTTTAATAACACATTTTTGTAGTCTGTTTATTTTATTTGTTATTATTTTTATTGTTAAAAATTAAAGTTTCAAAAATTATAAAAAAATTACATTTTTCATTTATGGAGTACTTTAAATATTTAAAATAATTTATGCAAAGTTTCATTGCGATTCAACTGATTAGTTACAAAGATATAAAACAAATATTTATTTTGCTTATTTACTATACTAGTTCATGCATCGCAATGTAATAATACTCTATGTGAATAATACATAATGTACTTGAATACATAATGTACTTAAAAAATTAAAAAATTGAAAGTTTTATCATTTTATAATACATTTCTATTTATTATATATTATTAATATATTTTTATTAGAGCACAGATTAAAAAAATACTACTATTTATTAAAATAACTTATGATTCAGATAATAAACCGTCACCAAATTTGTTGTATATTATTACATTTTTAAACGTGATTTAGAATAATCTGTAATTTTTTCATAATTTGGTTATTTTGCAAATATGTACAAAACATCCTTAAGTGGCGTTTCACGACCGTGAAACGAAGTTGCAAGAAAGCGCGAGCATCAATAATGCGAATTTCGTATACATTTCACGGTTATATCGTTTGCGTTTTTGACACTTCCCATTTGTCTACAATCTTTCTCGCCGATATCTTTTATCGAGTGATATTCAGGTTAGAGTGATATTAGAATCATTCTTAAAGTTTCCAGAGAATGTAAAAGAAAAAAAATATATGGGAGAAAAAATGCTAGTACACAACATGAGTTACAAAGGATGCAAAAAGATTTACTCTGATTAATCCGAATGAACCAAATTAGTGATTTATTCCAGAATAAATAGAGTAATGCTCAATAGAGAATATATTAGCAAGAAATTAAATGCTTTTATAATTTCATTTCGACTTTTTTTAAAAAGGATAAAAGTTACTTTTCTGCAAATTTAAGAAGAAATATAAATAAAATATAATCATATCTCTATATTCTTTGATAAATTCAAACCGGTACATCTTACTTCAACAGCACCTATTTTTATGTTTATCGTTACTCATATATTAGCATTTTTACTAGCAAAAAATTCTCTCCGAATTGCTAAAGAATTGGCCAAACTATGCGAGCATATGTGACGAGTCTTTGATCTCGAGATTTTTGCACAGCGATTGAGAATGTTTCTGAAAAATTCTTAATCACGAAAGAATCATGGACGATTACATGGAAATATGCATATCTCGATGGAAAATTCGCGACATTCGTACATACATACCGTCTTTTGTCTTTTGTCTTCGCAGCATCGCGAAAGAGTATAAGGTCATTTCTTATATTCATCTGTGACTGTGAGAGACATTTTCTTCATCATCGCCAAGTCAATTCGTTCATGCGAGGGAGGAGGCTGCATTTCTTGCTCTGAACTAACTCACGCTCTAGTTACGTGACCGGGTCATAGGGTCGGTATCATATGATGAGGGAGGGTAGGAATGCGGCTAAAGAAATGCGTCTGTCTGACGCCGCGACGCTTAGATATTTGCTATGATGCGACGTAACGCGGTACACCGCGATTGCAGCAAGTACTCGCTGTCGCGATGCAGACAAGCTAGACGATAATCCGAAAGATCGGGACTATTGCTTCGGAGTGCGCGCTATCAGCATTAATGTGTCATTCTATTTTTATCATTTATTAGACGTAAAATAGGATAAAATGATGCAATAGCGCTAATAGTGCTCCTCAAATGCAGCCTATATGCATATACATACATCGAAGTAAGATGTAAAAAAAAAATATATATAT
>NW_017259457.1:159782-175034 GCF_001594045.1 Atta colombica
AGGAAAACTATTATATGACAGCAATCTATACATGTTTTTAGTTTAAATATATACTTCGTAAGATGTCTAAATGATGATAAACATTTATCTAAAACATCTATAAGCTTGCATGTACATGCCGAAAATATATTGAACAATCATTTCACAGCATCGAAAGGATTGAATTTCGTGCTTTAGTCTAATGTTTATATGTATTGTATATTGTCACTTGTTTTGCAACATTGTATAATATATATCAGGTCATTTAATTGTAGTTTAATGGTTTCTATAAAAGTGGTAAAGTATTTAAGTCGTAAGTTGATTTCAGACTCTGTAAAAATTGTAAAATGGCCCCGAAGATCAGATTTCGTATGAATCGCATTTTAATTAAAATTCCACATTTTAGTATGTTATTAAATCTTTAATTGAAAAAAGACAAAATAAAAGTACATATGTACGTTATAGATAACGTACGTATGTACTTTTATTTCGTCTTTTTTCAATTAAATAATTATTTACAAATCTGTAAAACGTAGGGTGTTCCCAAACTTATGGAGGGAACTGTACATATTTATAATTTCGTTCCTTATCACGAACAATTTTCTTGATATTTTCAATAGGAATAGAATTATTACATGAAATGTTAAAACTATTTTTTAAAACATAGAAATGAAAGATAAGACATTCTTATCGAATGCATACATTACAACTTGTATAATTTATTTGAAATATGCACTCTACCATTGCAGCAATGTATCTTCTTAAATCTCTGTTCGCGACTATAGTCTTCAGCCTCGAGGAAATCATTCTTAACTCAAGTTGAAACGAGAATTTTCAAATGCGCGAATGCAATGTCACCCGGTAAGCGGATCTTGCAGTAGAAAAGTGCACCGAGTGGCTAATACGAAACTTCGGCTCAAACCAGACCGGATATTGCTTCTTCAAGTTCCTTCGGTATATTTACCCAAGCCAAGGAAATGACCAACTAATATGTATTTAAAGCTGCTGCCAATACCTACCATAATAACTCAATTTGCTTTTTTCCTTAGACAGGGACCGATGTCTCTTATCGCCAGAGTGCATTTTCCCTTATACATACGTATTGCCAGCATTAGATTAGCAAGGAAGAATTCAAAGCGCGAAAATAATTACAAGGAACATGTTATTTTCCTAAGATCCCAGTATGAAATATTCCTAAGGCGAAATGTCACTCTAAGGTGACATTTGACAAGGTGACAAGGAGATCCGATTTCTTGTGCACGTTTCCAGCAAATATCCAGCGAGAGATACTACGATATATTGCGGTAGTCGACCAGTATTTCCGATTAAAAATCCTCAAGCAATGAAATGAATGTTCATTTACTAATAACGAAGGAAGAATCTATTCCATTATTAGTATAACGTCGATATTTTATGTTGATATCGTACATATGATCTCTTCTGAAGTAAGTTTTAGATTAATCGGTTGCAAACTGCCAAGTTTAAGATCTTTGCGGATGCCTCGCTTTAAAATTCCGCTGGCGTCAAACATTACAGCAACGGCTTGCACTGCGGACATACTGTGCTGCATATTGCAAAAGCATATCGTTGGCTACACACACACACACACACACACACACACACACACACACACACACACACACATTGTGTTAACTTTTGTCTTCACAATCATACTAATAGCACGCGCATGTTCCTCCGAAAAGAACTCCAATGCAGTTCTCCATCTTGAGTCATAATTTAAGCATACAAAACAAACGTAATTACGATCTTTGCTGAGTTCGCCTTCACTACTAGCAATTAATTTACATATCTCCAGTCTTAATCGTTTCGACGGATCCAAAACTTTAATTAAATTGAGCTAAAAGTGAATTAAGCTTCAGACAACAATAGAAAAAAGTGTAATGCCTATAACAAAAATCTAATTCTAAAAAATCTACAAAACATCAATTTATTTCCTCTTGTATAATACTATAATAAGACGTGGAAGTGTTGCATAAAAATTTATCGAAGTAATTAGCGGAATACAACCTCTTTATAATTAAATACGATTCCTACATATTTTTTATATTATTTATTCGTAAACATTGTACTCTCTATAAAGTTAAGTTTTTATAATTTTAAGTTTTTATATTTTAAGCCTTAATCAAACTTTTATTCGTTTCATAAGAAAAAGATGAGAGAATATCGAAAGAAACGGTAAACCTCCTAAGGCAAAACCAGAATTGAGTTAAAACGAACCAACTTCTCTATTACATTTATTTTTCTTCTTAATTATATCGCTAATTATATTGCGTTCACAAATGACAACAGAATAGTAACTACAGGTTAACCAAGAATTAGTGGAACGGCGACACGAAAGGAGGAGGATATTAGGTCATCGTTAAGTGGCGCTCAGGATGCTAGGCGAGTTAAGAGCGAACCAATTACAAGTTTCAAATCAAGTTATTTCCGCGAGCCTATCTTGGATTTACATATAAATCGCCGATGTGCAAAACGACGGCCAGGGAACGCTATCGAGAACGATCACGAATGCATGCGCGCACATTTCCACGCTGAACGTTAACGAATGACCGAATATCGCTTTAAAATTACCATTTATTCAATGATTGCGTCTCTCTCTCTCTCTCTCTCTCTCTCTCTCTCTCTCTCTCTCTCTCTCTTTCTCTCTCTCTTTCTCTCTCTCTTTCTTTTTTTTGGGTCTTCTAGTTGTTCATGTTTTGGCCGATCGATCGATATTGATAGGGATATTATCAACGTGTGGATTTAGCTATAGAGAATCAACGACACCCATATGTATTATCAAAAAAAAAAACCGATCAATACAGACTTAATATAACTCTGAACTCATGAATCGTACCTGCCAATTAGTGTGCAAAATTAATTGTAATTCTAAATACAGATGAAAACATTAAAAATATTTTTATTAATATCAAACAAATTTCATTTTTCTTGATTCACACTTCATTATTTATAATTAAAGAAAATTGAAAAAACCAAGGACTCTCTCTGCATAACTGTTGCACAGTTGAATGCAATATCGCAAGAGCATAGAGGCGAAGACCTATGGTCGGACTAGTGCGGCTTAAGAGGCGGCCACGTAGGAAATCTACGGTTTAACGTGGCGCTGTAAGAGCCTTAGATTAAGGTTGCGAGACATAAAAAGCAGGATAAAGCCTCCCTCGATGCGGACAAAGGCTACGATTAGCTCTTAGCAAGCTCTTTAAACGCGTGAAAAAATTTTCGCTCAACTCGTCGTATTTTCAGAAGGTTTCTCTATGGGGTAATTTCGCGTTTAAAGGATTTAAGAGATTCGGACGAGCATTTTTTTCTCAAATTTTCGTATCTGGAATTACATTTGTTAAATAAAAGAAAAATTAATAAAGAGAGAGAGAGAGAGAGAGAGAGAGAGAATACGTTCTTAAAAGAAAATGCGATAGAAGTGGAACACTGCGTATATGAAATATACGCAGTGTTCCACTTATAGTATATATAGCACGTTATAGTATAACGTAATTTAATATTACGTAATAAACTATTTTCGAAAGGGCAACAAAATTATGCAATAATAGTAATAGGATACTCTCAAATTAATAATAACATTCGCGTTGAACATTACAAGATTATTATTAATTTAACAATAGTTACCTAATTATTTTTACATGGCGAGATGACATTTTCAAACAAAGCAGCTTTCAAATAAAGACAGGAAAAAAAAGCTTTTTATCAAAATAAAACATTCGTAAAACTTTTTGTAAAAAAATGTTCCAAAAATAATGTATGTGATAGAAAGATATAATATTGTAAGTAAATTTTATAATTTTCTATGTTTATAAGATAGTATTACAGATAATATGATTAAATAAAGAATTTATTTACGTACATAACCTCAACTTTTGTAAAAATATAACTATCTCATTAATTCTCTAAAATTATCAAACGTCAAGGTTATATGGCTATGCAGATTCTACATCTATAAACCAGTGAGCTCTATAGAACTCACTGATATGAACAAATGTAATTCTATTTTAAAATTGCTTCAATACACGCAGAAATTGTGAAGATAATCTCGATAACCTGCAACCTCCGCAATGAGTTCAACTATCGATATCACCTATCTTACGCGTTATCATCTTCCATTACCGTTTCGAATGCAAATCAAATAACAAAAAATGTGAATATATATTCCGAAAATGTTATAAAATTTAAGAACCAATAAAATTTTAATTCGTTGATTATTTTTTGTGCAGCAGATAAAATTTTAATAAATAAAATAAAGGTTATTTCTCTATAAAATGTTGAGAAAAAAATTGTTATTTAATGTTATCAATTTAATCCCTTAAGAATTCCAAATAAGCTGCATAGTATCTCCACATTTCGTGATATTATGAAAGAGAAACTAATCGTACAAATGGTTTATGACTATGTCGTATGCAGGAGTTTTTAATTTGTATTCGTCTGCGAGAGTTTAATAAGCTTCCATGCAATAAGGATTAAAAGAGATTCATTAGTATTTTATTTTTCGCAATATTGCTAAAAAAATCTAAATTATATTCTTGCGTAATTAATAAATAAATTCACATGGTCTCAAAAATATCATATTTAAAGAGGGAATGGAGGTGCAATTCGTATGGAATCAAAGCAGAAAGGGGAAAGATAAAAAATACGGTCTCATATTCATTTTCGCATAAGAAATTGCCATAGGGTGTCTCACCTTCTGTAAAAACAGTGTAGAAACTGGACTCTTATAAAAATCTCATCAAGAAAAAATCCACATTAATCAACGAGAGAAATATGATTACGGACTTGACTTCTATATTAATATATTAAAATTATATTAAAATTATTAAAAATTTCTTAGAATCGACCGATTTTCCGATATTAATACAATTATCACGAAGGATAACACAACATTTTTTAATATTTGCGTCACAACATTAAAAAACTTTTATCATAGCGCTATAATTAGCTGTAGAATTTTCCCTTACTATTTAATTGTTTGTTAATTCATTCATATATTTAAGGTATTATATATATGCGACATCACCAACGCTATATAACGTCAAAGTCTTTATCATAACAGTATGCGTAAGTGAATGCAATAGCCTTTTAAGCGATTCATAAATTTTGGAAAGATTCCGCAAACTTCCGTTAAATTATCTTCGATCTTTACGCATTGTGTTATAATTCATTGTGTTATGTTTGAAATATATATATGTTATTGAATACTAAAATCAATTATAATTTTAATTAAATTAAAACAGTATTTTCATTGCGCAAAATAAATATAAATTTCAAACAACAGATTTTGAATTTATTAATAATGGGATCAAGATTTTCGCGCAAATTGATTATTGTAACATTGTAAATTAAAATTCAAGATATATGAATTATCGAGAAATATCGCTGATCCGTTTTCGTGATATTCGCGAAACTACTCGTATATACACAACGGCATAGGTTAACAGGGAACCGATTAATTATGTAAGTCTTAGCACATATGGGTTTTGAACATATGGGTGCGATGTACATCATGTTTTTCATTACAATAGAATGGAATAGATGTGGATTTTGTACGATTCATAGTCTATGATTTATCTCTATGCATTTTGTACGTGACATTGTACCACGGAACTCCAATATCTGCGACTTATAGTGTTAGTTCAAGTGTTTCGCGCTTATTCGACGCAAAAAGTCCTATCCCGACGACACCGCTTCGCATTCCCAATGGTGTGTTACAGAGCCAACAATGAGTATCTCACGCGGATTGGCTGCCGTTGGTCCTTGCTCGAGTGTACCCCTCCGTGTTAGTTGCAGTCGCGGAACTTCCGAGTACTTACTAACAACAGGCGAGCTTGTAACTTTGCTCGCCTGCTTACTTGACAATTCATCCAATTAGAGAATTCCAGCCCTTCCCAACAGAGCGTTTCCGATCCACTTTCCGGCCGCGCGAAAAGTGGCCCCCTCGAGTTGGGATTTAAAAGCGCTTTCCGGGAGACGCGCGCGACTAAAAAAAGTACACGCAAAGTGAATCTCAACGCGGAAATTGCGACTCTCGCATTTAATCACTTATTTGTGTGAAAGTGGTTAAGCGAAATATCATGAGCGTGTTTGTATTATATTTGCCGGCGCGGCGCTAATCACGAGTTTATTTGCGTATTTTCAAATTTGCGCGTTTATTATCAACATCGGCAATCCTATAATTAGCACTGACGAAAATTTACAAATTTACCTTCAATTAATGTATTTTTTAATATATTATGACTATATAAAAACGAGAGCTAGCAAAAGAAAGAAGTTAGCGCCTTGACGAGCTCTCTCTCACTTTTAATCTTTCCTTCTTACATTTTCTGTCATTACTTTATTTTTAATTTGTTATATTTGCCATCGCAAATAATTACATGATAAATACACTTGATAAATATTCTTTCTAAATAGATGAAGTTTACTGTCGTTTCTCAAGATTCCTGAGAAGCTCGCCAAATTGCTTACCTCAAATAAACCGCGACGATCAACGGCGATCGCTCCTGCCGTGAGTCCGTCACTTTAACGGGATGTAGGAAGGCCGGGATGTGCAGCCTGGATCTCGGATAGAGCGGTCCGTGCGGTACCAGCAACGTCAACGAATCATCCGCCCTAAGTTCCTTGTAATCTGCCTTGTTGGGCGCAAGCGGTACTTGGCCTAGAGGAGTAACTGGCTGTATTTGTACTCTGGGTCTACAGAATCCCGATTCACCGGTAGCATCGACCGAACCACTACCACCACTGCCGCCACCGTTGCCGGTACCAAGTCCTCCTTCTTCCGTGCGCGGTTCCAGCACCGAGTAAGCAACTTGAATCAATCGCGGCAGACTTTTGGCGACCTTGACACGGCCGGAAGCATCGGGCGGCGGTAATGGTGCCCACCAATCGGCCGGTATGGTAATCTGCGCGAGACACACGCCGTTCTCGCCATCGGGGCTGCAGGCGGCCGTAAGCGCAGATGATGAAGACGAAGAGGAGGAAGAGGAGGAAGAATAACCATTGCTGCTCCTACTCGCTGCATTACCCCGTGATGGACTGGCCAGGCTGGCGTGTAACACCACGCAGACTCGCTGATGCCGCGCCATCAGCAGTTGACGTCTACCACCGGCCTCGCTACCGGCATGGAAGAGCACCCTGAGAACGGGCGAATCACGCGGCACGCTGTTGCCCACCAGGTGAGCTGACATATCCAAATGGCGAGTGCCGAGCTCCTGCGCGTCAAGGATCGTTGCTGCCGTGAGATTACGTCGTGTCTCTGGTCCCGGCAACGCGTCCAATGGATCGGGGACTATGTAACGCGCCGGTACGGTCTGTTTGGTGCTGAAAGGACCGTACGTGGCCCGCACCGATACCGGCTCGCTCGTCTGGAAGACGGTAAACTTGTCGATCGAGAGAACAGAGCCAGGCGGCGGCGATGGTACCGCACTTCCTGCATTATTATTGTTGTTGTTGTTGTTGTTGTTGTTGTTGTTGTTATTCGATACACTTGTAGATAGCGGCGGGATGGTGTCCGACGTGCCGCGGGCCGGATAGTATTGCCGCGGTATGTGCTTCAGAAAGAATCCACCGTCCTTATTCTCAAAGTGAACCTCCACTGATGCCGCCACGTCTGGAAAGATAAAAGGAAACAGCATGATTAAAAACGCAAGTCTCCAGTCTGCTTAAAATTGTTAAAATGCTGGTTACAATCTGTTAATTTACAATTTGTTTTCAATATATTAGCATCTCCATACCGACAACTTAAATGCGACAACTTAATTTAACAACGTAAAATACCATTTTTTGGTAGAAATATAAAATATAGTCAGAATAGTTTGTGGACCATAGTCCGATATTTTACAAGTATATAAATGATCTTTGTGTATTCACACATAACAAAACTATTGCAAATGTTTATACCTATAGCATATCTATAATTCGAAGTTATCTAAACTGCACTCTTCAAATTTTTATATTTCTCAAATATTTTTAAGAATGTCTATAATAACTATAATTAATCTTTGAGCATCTCTGTTATTCTTTACTTATTTCATACTCTTTCACTACTCATCATTTTTCAATTCCGCAAATATTCCGTATATATCTCGTGCTCTTAA
Source organism: Atta colombica (assembly GCF_001594045.1). Lineage (NCBI taxonomy): Eukaryota > Metazoa > Arthropoda > Insecta > Hymenoptera > Formicidae > Atta > Atta colombica. The sequence goes on from NW_017259457.1 coordinate 167,879, forward strand.
ATATTGCCATCGTTTCACGTTGCGCCTTGGCCTTCAACGACAGCGATGCGACTTCTCCGGCAATAAATCACGACGTTCAACGCGAAGTCGACAATTTTTCCTATCGCATCGATGGTACACGACGCGAGGAAGAATGGAGTCACCGGGTTGGAGAGTTGGCGCGCGCTCACGCGCATCCGAAAGTTGGCGCAGGTGAGCGCAGGAGAAGTTGTAAATCGGTGGTAGGAGGATGCTGGCGGCGCGAGGGACGGCGCGGCTGCGCTTCATCCGGACATAAATTTCCGAGCAAATCCCGGAGTAAGCGCCAGCTGCCCGCACGCCCTCGCGTAAAATGGAGGAAAGCCTCGGAAAAGCGAGAAGAGGAGGCGAGAAGAGAGAAGCGAGCCGAGCCGAGCCGCTCCCTCTTCCACTTCCGATTCGACCCTCGTCGCTTATCTCCCGTCTCACAGCACCCCGTGGACCAACCCTCTCGTTTTCTTTCGTGCTAACGTAGCTTGTATTTCAGCTTCTGTTTCTTTTTTCTTCTTCTTTTTTCAGATCCGATAACAGGCGATTACGTTGAAATGATTTAGTAGGAGGTTTCAACAGGACTTATTGCTACATTGTAAAGCGAATGAAGCACGGCGGAAATAGATAATGTTATAATGAATTCAGAGAAATGTTATTTTGCTAATTTTAATTGCTATTGACTATTTATGTGCTAATATCTTCCTAGCGTGCACGTTACAAGTTATAATTTCTGCGATTTATCATTGAAACATTCATTTATCATCAGAAATATCAAGTGATGTGACAGACAAAGTTATTTCTTCTTAATAAATAGCTTAATAAACATGTATGTATACGATACACTTTATGTTTTTGCCATTTATTAAACTGATACTCAACCGCGAAAACGGCTTTACCAATTTGCAGTTGATTGGTACGCTCTTAATGACCCTTATTTAATTTCCATTGTTATGGATCATTCACCCTACAATCGAATCGACCCGTATTCTTGCACACGCATATACGCATTTTTCCGGTTTAACGCATCAGAAATCTAACGCGCATTTAAGGTGAGACGAAAAAGAAAGGAGAGAGAGAGAGAGAGAGAGAGAGAGAGAGAGAGAGAGAGAGAGAGAGAGAGACGGCAAGAATAAAGCAGTTTTATTGAGGCTTATTTAACTACATTGACAGGCCTGGTCGATTGCGAATTTATATGGCTTTACACGCGTATGACGTTTCCTCCGGTGGTCGGCGGTTCCATAAAATAGATTCCTATCGGCCTGCAAATGAAGTGCCGGAATCGAGTGATCGAATATGACGATCGGCCATCACTATCCGGTGGTCGTTTTGAAAATACGTGGGTACGTCGAACCACTGATACATCTTCGGTTGGCTTTCGTCCAGCTCGTACTCCAAACAACGTCTAGGAATGCTGCCAAGAGATCGTTAGCACAGCGTTCTTAAAAGTTTCCAATACTCGCGATAATACTCGTCGCCTTTTCGAATTATAATCTATACAGTATGTGTATATAAAATTTTCTTACATTTCCAATGTACAAATAATATACATCGCATATCAAGAATATATACACAACGGAAATTATTGGAAATAAAGAAAATACTTTGCCATTGAACATTACGCGGATCCAATTTCAAGCGAAAAATGTATTTAACTATTTACACGGATATAATTCCCATTGCAACATATATCGGAATATGCGATCAGGAAACAATAAAACTGACTGAATATGCGTATTAAATAGAATCGTGAGAAAATCGATGAATCTCTCGCAAATACCTGACCCATTTGAAAATCGAGTATCGACTCACTATTCGCGAAGCTCTAATACGTTTACGACTCACAGTGAATGGCGTTTGCAGCCAACGATGGGATAGTCTTCGCGGAAGCACTTCGTGTCCAACACGCTGAAGTAGAGGAAGCCAACCTTTGCACTAACGAGTTCCTCCGAGCTGTGGAGACAATCGTAGAACCTCTCGTCGCACGAACAGTGTAGCCTGATTTTGCACATTTCACGATCCTTTATCAGATTACTTACTACAAAAAGCGACCTCGCTTCATTTCAATTTAAGCTTATTTATAGGATTGTAATACAGGTAATAGGATTGAATACAGGGAATGGTAATGTTTAGAAAAAGTGCTTTAAAATTGTGTGAAAAATAAAAATAAGATCGTAACAGATAATCGTGGGATTTAAAATAAGAATGAACATAAGGAAAAAGGTCTACTTAAACACTCAGTCGTGTGTCTAAAGTACAGCTTACAAATTACGAGCTTAGTTCACTCTTGTTCTGTAGTTTTGGTTTTATTTTACATCTTAAAACGATAATAGAAATCAACAATCACTAAAGTCAGATTGATTTTTTATGTCATTTTTTTTTGGATATTCTTTTGGTGTATTATTTTGGTGTATATTTTTTCACATATACTACTGTTTTTTTTTTATTATTATTATTTATATAGAATTAATAAGAGATCAATATTCCGTTATTTTTTCCCGCAAAAGGGTTATTTAATATTTTAATGTTTTTCATAAAATTATATTCTATACTGACATTCTAGTTAACGTGAATATTGGATATCTTTGCAATAGCTTCGAATTACTGACTCAGTAACAATATATAGTTTTTAATATATTATAAGGCAAGCTTTTAAAAACGTTTTTTTCCATCCTATCGCATATCGTAAAAAATTGCCTATGTAATTAATATACCAAGTTTGTAATAATGCGCAACGTCGTATATCAACGTCAAACGTCAACCGCAACTATAGCAAGACACGCACGAAACTTGGTAATTGTTCTAGTTGCGTGAAATTGTACAACAGACTCACTACTGCGGACTAGTTGACTTTCTTCTACAATTGCTAAATCTTTCCTCATGACAAAATGATATCACTGCAACACATAATAATGCGCAAAGAAAAAATACTCGTGTCTCTCATTAAAAAAACAAAATATTAATAATAACTTTTTTTTCATTTTTTAGGTACTTTGTATTCAACATGTAAAAAAAGTTTATATATATATATATATATTGCATTTTAATGTTCAACTATGCTTCCAATGGTTATCGATACATGTAACATGATCGCATTCGTGCAATACAAAATAACTGTGATAGATTACGTGTATATTAAAAAAAGAAATATATAGGATCCCTGGGATCTGGTATTATGAGCATTTTAAGGAAACATTTTGATGTATTTAGCATACTGAAGAATAAACAAATTTTATGCATATCATTTAATAGTTTTATTGATATTTTATGTATTTTAAGATTAATTAATTATTTTAATGAAAATGTTGAAATGACGGGACTCTCCGGATAGACTATGAGTATCTTTATATAGGGGTAATATGAGCACGGAAAATTTTTTGTAAGAAATCATGCAGATATAAAAGATTGAAATATACATATATATAAAACATTTTATTAGAACAAATGCTAATCAAATGTTTGATTAATCAAAAAATAATATTACATTTACAAATATTTAGTAAATATTATTAAATGGTAATAATTTGCTAATTCTTATTAAATATTTGTAAAAGTGACATTATTTTTGGTTATATTAACCAAACATTTGATTGGCATTATTTAATCATACGTTTAATAGCTATTACCAAACTTTAAGGGGGTCAACTGCTCTAAAAAAATGTACGTTAATGTACAGTGACTACTAATTATGACAATACAATATGCTTTATTACTAGCATTTGCTATTATATCGTTAATATTATCCTATATATTGCGCGCAATATTGCCAAATATTGTTAATGTATTGCTATGTACTATTATGTATTACTAGTATATTGCTAGCGTATTGCTAGTACTGCTACTGCTAGCATTGGCTGTTTTATTACTGTACTGTCGCAATATATTTCTAAAGAAACTGATTGCCGTACAGTTGACCTCTCGCCAGACTTCTTTTTCAATGTACGTAAGAAATAATGAAAATACTCATAATATAAACGACCATGCATATCTATCCGAGAAACTTCCGTATCTAATCCCGTATAAAATCAATAATGGGGTCTCGGGACTTTATGAAGTTAAAATATTGTTTTACAAATATTAACGTGCAGAACAAAATATCTTATCTCAATGTATTATAGATTGGGGACCTTATGAAGTTAGAGGAAAAAACGTAAGAAATAAAAAGAATAGCATACCTACTTATTTAATATAAAAATGACATAAATTTAGATCAAAAATTTCGCAGCATATTGTCGCAAAGACAGATGCATCTTTTTACAACAGTTGGCACTAGTAATATCAACCGTTACAAAAATATAAAGGGTACTCATATCATTTGCAGCTCATAATACCCAAAATCTGATCCTATCCTATATGTTTTTATACATTGGTATAGTGCAACGCATGCTAGTAAATAGTAAATAATATGTTTTATTATCCGATTATATCTTTAATAAAATTAATAAGCTTTTTATAAAAATAATAGCACACACACACACACACACACACACACACACACACACACACACACACACACACACACACACACACACACACGCACGCACGCACGCACGCACGCACGCACGCACACACGCATGGTAAATATCCATGTATAAAAATATACTAAGATACCAAATATGCTATAGATACCAAAGATTCGAAGATATCAATGAACTTTGACCTTTGTATTTCCTGATGCATTTTGGAAGAAAAATTAAGAATATAAGAATTTTCAACAAAATTCAAGTAATATTTCAGTTTTAATTTATCATCTTATTAAATAAAAAAATTGACGTAAAAAATATTGTTCCAAAGAACAGATTCACCTCGTATAAAAAGCAGAATTGGTCAAGCCATGCTTAGTCTCTATCGGGTGGATTATATCTTTGCAATTATCATGTTCACGACAACATGCATCAGTCATTGCAAATACTCCCAAATCGTCCGGGCCATCCGCTATATCACCACTGCCGCACCATTTGGTCCCTGATAAAAATTCAAACAAATGATAAAAGTTCTCAAAAAGTTGCATGAATAAAAGAAGAGTTAATACCATTTTTTAACATATTCTGTCAAATACGAACGAAATGAATTATCTTGTCCTAATCGTATATTGTACGAATTTTTATTTCTGATATCGTAAACTTCTTTGTTAAATAGAATTGTATATATGATTGCATTGATAAAACCATATCTATTGAATAAATCCTACCTGGAAATATAAAAGCCGGTTGGAACGTTTCGCGAAGTTCATTGTTGACAGAAATCTCACTGTTGTTCGGAAACGCGATATGCCATCCGCAGATATTCTGGGATAGTAATAAAAGCGCGAAAAACAGCACAATAGTCGAAGTCATCGCGACGAAATCCTTCTGTCGTTCTAACGAATCGTAGAAAAAACGATTCCCTTTTATACAGTATAACGAGAACCTTCGTCCTTGCGCTCCATTTCATTTTTAAGCCATCTAATCGCTCGGGTTACGCTTGGCGTACGAAACAGGCAACTATTGCGTTGTGCCATGGACATTTGCATTTCCTGCGATGGAATTAATCTGCTTCAAGATAACAAAACCAAATTTTAAAGAGAAAATTATCAAGGTTTCCTTTGTTCTTCAAGGTTTGGGTACCCATGTCCAAAAAAAAGAACGCCACACAAATACTAGCGAAGTTTGCGCGCCAGTATCTTTAATATAATATATACAGTTAAAGCTAAATCTAATTTTTTAGAAAGATAGGGATAAATCAACAATCGCGTGTATTGAAAAGAAAAAAAAATGTACTATGTGTCGTTAAACGTAAAGAATTAATTAGAGAATGATCTACCTAAACGACGAATATTAATCCAAAGTTCATTCACCGCTAATAAAATCAATCAATGAATAATCATATTTTACGAATTTCGATAAAAATTGCGTTTTATCAACTAAGTCATAATGCGAAAAAACTTCAAAAATTTATTTTCACGATGAGAGAATGTTTTTTTATTTTTCGTGACGCACCAAAAATAGATGTTTCCGAAATAGCATTTCTATATAAGCAAACTTCTCCATAGAGGAAGTTCGAATGCAGATTTAAATGGATATCTCTCATCTTGAAAACAAACGAAACCTCATCAGCCAGTCTCTGTATAGCTTCGACTGGATTTTTTCCCCGTAGTCGAAGTGGCGAGAGTGACAGTCTCCATTTGCGCTACCCTTAAAGTGAATGCAGTACACTCATTGGCACTTGCTTGTCGTACACTGTTTGTTTCGATAGCGCGATCGTGTGATGGTGTTTGATATCAAAGTAAATCCCATAGGGCTAGAAGAGGTGGGCGTGAGTAGAGTGAGTGGGTTATGAACCCTGGAGCTGATCGGCAATATTGTGCAAACCGTGATACCAATAATAACTCAACCAATAATCGATTGTCGAGTTGTTGTTGCCGATGTGATAGTCGATACGACGAATTGACAAAACGCATGTTGGCGGTTATGGAAAATAACAGACCCTCCGAAGAATATCGATCACTTCCTATTCTGAAGGAGATAGATTTTATACGTGTATAAAATCTGTCTCGTCATCGGAAAATCTATTACTTTTCTCCTATTACTTGTTTGCTCTATTAGTACTTCTCTCATATGTATAACAAGACAGAAATACGAATAAAATTGTAAATGCAACGATTCATTCAATTTAACGCTGCGCGTGTTTTTCACAAGTTATTCTAGCTTTATTCGTCCTTTTACATCCTATAATAGTAGTTACCAGATAAACATTCGATATTATATCATGATGTCATCAACCGCAACCATATGCATAATTACAAATCAAAGGCAATTATACAACACCGATGATATACAACAAAATGAAATGCAACATAGACTGTAATAGAAAGCTAATTTGTATATTATATGTAATAATTACAAATATCGTATTAAAAGTAGATCGAACTTATTATTTTTTCGATATATAATGAAATTATTAAGATTGTGATACGCTAGAATATAACACTTTTGTGTTTATACTTAATGCAATAATTTTTTATTTCTAATAAGAGATACGAATAATTTCCAATATTGAGAAATTTTTACTCTCTATTTAGCTCTTACTGTCTTCATTATTCTTCATATATATATATATATATATATATATGCATGTAACATACAAATCTTAATTATTCGAGATAATACCA
>NW_017259457.1:175134-177600 GCF_001594045.1 Atta colombica
GTTGTAATAAAACGTTCTGCAATAGTTAGATGCTATCACATTCGATAATATCGTCGAGATTCGGGCAGAGAAAGTGGCGGATATTACGCGGGCCGACCAGACCCTCTTGACGACGCGCACAGTCCGTCAGCCACAACCCAACAACTGTTACACGCTTGGATGACACCGGCGGACCAATTCCAGATACCCGGAAGATTGTTTCCAGACGACCCGCTTCTATCTCCGCCTGCATCCTCTTCAGGAACTCTTTCAGCGGATCGGGCGATGGCGTCTGGTCGCTTTCAGGTTCGCTGCGGCATTGGCAGATCTCCGACGAATTTTTAAGATCGATCAAAGTAGTCGCAATTTCATAATCAATCGCTTCCCTCACGAGTCTCTTCTCCTCGCTCTCAGAGTTAAACTCGAATGCGTCATCAGTTGTCTCTTGCACATCAACGCTACTATTATCGCTATTACGTTCGTTGTGATCAATGATCGAAGAAGTGAGATGTTTAAACTTCATCTCGACCGCTGGCTAAACAGATATTCGACTTTCATCAAGACAATTAATAAACGACGATGTAACAGTCAAAACAAAATCGCTTGAATTTCACACAGTATATTCGCTGTTTAGTAAATAAATGGTTAAATAAAAAATAAAATAAAATAAAATAAAAATTTTTACATATAGACTGCATTCTCAAACGATTTTCAAACATTTAAAAACATTTAAACGTTATTTATTTACACGTATTATCATTAGGTATACATATAGTAGATTTATCGAGATCAAAGTCTACTTTTCACAGATCGAAAATACTGCTGGGATATTTTACGACGTAATCGCCAGGTCACAAAATTCAAAGTGACTGATCGTTTTTCCGGCGTTTTCCCAACATACCTCGCTCGTCCCTCCTCGGAGAACGTGACCGTCAATCGATTCGATCTCAATTTCGGTTTTATCGCTGGCGACAAACTGTCTCGCCAACACTATGTCGATGTCGGAGTGCTCCGGGTCATCCCCATAATCCTTCCAGATCTCGAGGCTTTCCGAAGGTTGCTTTTCGCGAAGTGCTTTCCCGCAAACATCCTCATCAGAGCTTCTCGCCTCTTCCTGATATGTGCTTGATTGAATACGAGTCGATCACCCCAATAAAGTCGAAATATCTTGAGATGTAGACAGACGGAAATTATCTGTCCCGATTTAACGTAATTTCGACAAAGCTAATGATGATCCTTTGCGATGCATTCCAATTATCACATTTAATATTTAAGTCAACATTCTCGTTAAAAAATAATAAATGTAACTGAAGTTTGTATTTGACAAAATTTGACAAGATTTTATTTTAATTTCTAATTTCTACTGCCAAAATTTCAAGATTTAACGATGCTAATGCTATCGAAATATTATAAAATTTCTATAAAATATCCAATAAAATCTTCATAAACTATTTTCAGAAGCGTATACAAATACTTAAAAAATTAATATCTTATCAAATACATATTCCAACATACATGTGTTTAATATTCGCGATTTAATTTAACGCATGTATTTTATATAGTGTGGATTATAATCTTCTTATATTATCGCGGTGCTGCATACAGCGTAAAGTCCACGATCACTCACATGCATTAATTCAGAAATTTCCAAGTCATTTCGGTACAAAGTTACGCGGAGTTGTTAATATTTTCCGTAATCTTCATATGAACCGGTTAATTTTGCGCTTGCCCCAAAAAGCGAGTCCGAAACGCAAATGCGTATATCAAATATGCAGCACTGCTTGTAATGAGAAGTAGTTAGCAGTCCAGAGTGGATATTGTACGGCAAAAGCAGCTTATTCCGCGCATACGCAGGCTTATTGGCAAAATTTTACTCCGAAAATTTATTAAATTTTACTCATCACGCGCACGTTATTACATGCCTGTAATTTCCCAACTGTAACTTCCATATCACGAGTCCAACGTATATTGCGATCTATTTATTTTAGCATAATACTAAATGTATGTATCAATTTAATATTTATGCGTCAAAATAGAGAATTATTAGCATGTCATATTAATGCCTTAATTAATCAGTTATTTAAATATTGCTAAATTATATTATAATTAATAAAGGTGAATTTGTGTCATAACGATAAAGTTTCCTTTCAAACATACCGAATAAATGAAAATGCACCTTGTAATTATTAAATCATTATAAAATATGCAGACGTACATGAACCGGTTTGCATTGTTCTCTTCAGAGAAAGACGGTCATAACTTTGTTATAATTATATCCACAAAACTACAATGTAGCGCTCGGTTAAAGTACACGTTATGTGTGCTTTAATCTAAATAGCTCCACTATAGTACTTGCATCAGTTATAAATAAATGTCAAATCCGTTTGGAATCATGCTAACCATCTATATAAGAGAGTCAAGTCTATTTATATTATTTCGACAAATATATATATATGTGAGTTGTTTATTTCTGAGAAGATATCTTTG
>NW_017259457.1:177700-180087 GCF_001594045.1 Atta colombica
GGTATTAAAGTTATATATAGTTATATATAATTTTGTATTTTATGATTTTATGAAAACGACACTACGTGCTCACTTCTCATGAATTTTCTGCAAGCTTTTGAGACTTTGCACATTTCCTTCCAATTGACTCTTATATCTATTTCTTAATAAAATTGCAACTTCTCTGACAGAAATATCGGACGGTGGAAGAAAATAAGATATTCCAGAACTATCTCATTAACGCTGAAGCAATTTTTTTCACAATCCAATGAGATAAAGCGAAAGATTAGTAAACGAGAGTCGCATCTCAGATATTTTATTTAATCGGAAGAGAAATGCTGCGACTGATTGATACCTTTTCCGCTACGAACTCACAGTTGTGAGCTCTTGTCGTCAAATCATTGCCGGACGACGACGGCTTCAAGACAGACGTTGCCGTGTTACACGGGGAATCAACGTGCTCAACTTTGCGACGCTCGCCACTGCAATCGAGATCCGCTAGATATCCGTAGAGATCCAGGAAAATCCTCAAGGGTATCATGGCCGAGCCGCCGTTCGGCTCGTGCGTTAGTAGCTCGCATACGTATATCATCGTCTCGAGAAGATTCTAGAGCGGTCGTGACACAGCGTAAGTTATAATCACAACCATACTCTAATGATGATATTCACTTAATTCCAAATTGATTAAATTCTTTTAACGTAAACGTAAAGATATACTGCTGTATATAAAAACACAGAAAAGAAGATACATTTATTTTATAATTTTCGTAAATGTAAAAATTTCAAATTTCATTTCTTTTTTTATATTTCTAATATATTTTATACATTTTACCGATATACGTGTTGAGAATGAAAAATCCGGACAAATATTTCACTTGTTCAGTTCTAATAATTCTGTTTTCGTTGTAATTTTATTTTATCTTGTATTTCTCACAAAAGGATTAAACAATATCAATTGTAATGCATATGATGTAGCAAGGTATTACTGCATCTTTTAATCAATTGTGATTCCGAATTGTTTTATTATCGTGAATGTTCAATACACTTAATGGCTCTTCTATTATTACTGTTATGTTAAAAGTTAAAAAGTTGACAGATGTTGTTCATATAAATTGGTGTCCCGTAAATCGCTGTCACATTTTTAGTTGTAACTTTAACTAATTGTAACTTTCACAGTGTAAAATTTTACAGCACATATTAGCCAATAACTCCATTTTCCATTCTGTTATGTAATTCCATTAATGAATATATGTATATAACAATTCATTTATATTTTATCAATCCAATATTATATATAAAAATTAAATATTTTTTTTTTATTTAATAAAATAAAGTTTGTTGTAATTTTATGTTTAAGAAATTCTCGCAAATATAAAAATGTATCTTTCCACAATAACAGATATTTCCAATATATGTATATTATGTTACAAAGCATAATGTAACAATGATACGTGCTAATGGATTGATAAAAAGCAATATTTCTGAAAAAATGTGATATTTTCACGAAAAACAAAAAAACCGAGAGAAAAATCCATCACGTTCTCCGATCCCAATATAACAGGACACAATCGAAATACGCCATGAAAAGATATTGTTCCGCCAGTGACGCTTATAACTCACATTTCCTAAAAATCCACAGGCGACCGCGAGGAATCGATAAAAATCACAGTACTCTTTATCCTCCAATAAACCAGCAACTATAAAAAGCCGATAAAGACTCATCTCGGGTAAATCCAACCCTTGGCAGTCCAGCAGGAGGGCTCTTAGGCAGACCTTGTTCACGTGACCGAATCTGTTGAGCACGGTCTTCAGATAGCCGGGCGTGATGCCCGAGGGGTGTATAAAGGATGGATACTCCAATCTATCCTATAGGGACAATATCGTGGCGGCTGAGATTATTCACGGTCAGTTACCAATCGGCCATAGCCTGGTTATCGATAATGCCCTTCGCGCAATGTGAACTATTACGAATCGGTTTCACCTGCAGCACTAGACGCGCCTGTCGCATGGCATTTCTGTCGAAATGCTTCTCGCTCCCAGAAGCATGAATTACGCTGATATTTGTCTTCAGCGCTCTCTCTCTCTCTCTCTCTCTCTCTCTCTCTCTCTCGTTCGTTTCCTATTCTGAAAGCAATATGCACACACACACACACACACACACACACACACACACACGCGCGCGCGCGCGTACGTTGCAAGTATTGTGCTATAAGCAGGTATCGCGTGTCAGTTACGCGGTAACGTGATATGCCACAGATAAACGAGGAATTCCAGTTAACAATGATAACGATGACGCGTGCGCGTATTGTTGTGAATAATAGTTGCAAATTAGATTACACGCGCTGTAAATTAATCGGTAAAATGCACGAACATCATACGAGATAGAGAGAGGGGGGGGGAGGGGGGGG
>NW_017259457.1:180187-181625 GCF_001594045.1 Atta colombica
GAGAGAGAGAGGGAGAGGGAGGGGGGAAGGGGAGAGAGAGAAAGAGATATAGTACATTGGATGTTTCATGAGAGGCTACATTGATATAACTTTAGCGACGTGTAATTTGACAAAATTGAAACCAATTTCGCGTTTGCGAACATTTAAGCCATAGTATAATTGAAGAGTTATTTAACATTTAACGTTAAAAAGCTTTAGCAAAGCAAGCTTTTGAGTAAAAGATAGAATAACGTCCATTAAAGCTAATTTGAGGTAAACTTTTCATTAAGAGGATAATATATATTTAATTTGTAACAAGTCAAAGTTAACAAAATTCAAAAATTTCACGGAACATTTAATATCTACAAAAATAAATTGTGCACAAATAAAATTAAAAATAATGACAATCGATATGACGTTGTAAAGGACTTGATTGGCTATCAAATTAATTTCGTCAACCTATGCAATAATTATATTCATTAAATTGCATTACATGAAAAGTTTGCAAATTTATCGATAACGCACGAATAATGATAAATGATATCTATTAATAACGAGAATAATGATATTGTGGTTAATGTGATTACAGCAGAAATAATTTACGAACAATATATTGAATATATTTAAGAATTTTAATATAGCTTTAATAAAATTAATTCTCACATAATTCTTAAACATATTTGATGCCACAGGTTTTAATTTTTAATTATCGATCAATTGCGTTAGAGAGAATGATCGCGCGGCGCACCGGTTTCTAACTCTCTTTAATACTGTTATCCCTACAACTAGAATTACACAAACTTATAATTACAGACATCCATTGGAAGAACGCGGATGGACGAACTCCGGAGATGAATGTACCTTACTTTGACCTGCTTTTCGAATAATATAATAATGAATATTCGCAAGAGCGATGTAATAGATCGATTGGCGCGCATGGAATTTTCATTAATTTTTTTCCTGGTACAAAATATTTTTAGAAATATTTTCTAATAAGAGTATTTCTGCTGAGTTTTAAAGAATGAATGAGAAGAAAAAAGTAAAAATTGGATTATAATAACGACAAATAACATTGCACAGGATGTTTGTGTGTAGTGATCAAAAAAGTTATCGTCTTCTCTTTTCTTTTTTGTATTAAATATTTACACATCTAATCTCTTCTATATTTCTTCAAGGAAAACTTGTTTTAAAGCGAGAAATAGATTACAATTAAAAAAATTTTCCGAGATGGAGTTCTTTATTGAGAAAAAAATTATTGGTAGATACTTGTAACTGTAATTACTTACATATTACTATAGTTATGATTATTACCGCTATAAAAATGTAATTAATTAAAGAAACTATCATAAAAAATGATTCAAATGACTATATAAAATTATAGTAATTTGAATCACTTTTATGGTAATTTCAACCATTTTTGTGGTTAAAATAATTATATAATTATATATAATTATATACT
>NW_017259457.1:181725-182351 GCF_001594045.1 Atta colombica
TAATTATAATAATACATAATTATAGTTACAAATAGCAAAAATTGTTCTTTCAGTGCAGCGCAGAAGTTCAATTTTGAAATTTCTCGAAAAGTTTAAAATCCTTATGTTGATTTTTTCAAAGGTAAGTTTTCTTTATAACATAAAATTGCGCATGTTGCATGATGAATAATGGATCCGCGAGGAAAGATAATACGAATAGAAAAAGAGATCGCAGAGCTCGACTAACACGGGAACGACGTGTTTGCACAAAAAGAAATGTACCTTCGCTGGAGGCACCTCGCCGTTCGCTAGAGCGCGGAAATACATGGCGGTCCATCGTAGAAGATCATTCGGCTGCGTGCGAATCGCCGCCTTCGCGTATAGTCTCAGAATGTGTGGGAACGTCGATGGTATGTTTATCTGTTGAGCGCAATAAATCCGCTTGGTCTGCGAATCTGACATTGTGCTCGCACTGCTCACAGAAGGAAAGACGAGAGTGAAGGCCAAGACAAGCGGAAGCGACAAGAGACGAACGAGACTCGACGTAGAACGGTTCGATTGATTTGCACGAACACCGCCCTTGCTGCCGCCACACCATTGTCATATTCCATTTTCTCTGAAAAACTGTCGATATATATATATATATA
>NW_017259457.1:182470-186857 GCF_001594045.1 Atta colombica
TATATATATTTCCGATACAAAAATTAATAGAAGACTGTTAATGATATTGCAATTAGTGAAGAGTGAAGACCGAGATTAGTAGTGGTGATGGTGATGGTGGATAAAGAGTGAAAATTTCTGACTTCATTGTTAACGAATTAGAAGGAAGATTCTTAATTCTTTGTTGTGCCAGGAAATATTATCTTAGCAATTATTTTTCAGAGAAAATCTTCAAATTAAACAATGAAATAAAGATTTATCTGAAAATAATTTGAAGGAGAGATAATGAGTTATCTAATAAACAATCTATATTTACATATAAAAAGTATATTTTAATTCGAGTCTCTTTATATTTCATAGAAAATTCTTGCTCAAGTCCTCCGTAGGGAATTTGACATATGCTTTCAGCGAACTTAAACTGCAATAACCACGATCGATGAAACATTGAAAACGTACTTCATTTTATGAGGAAACGTGTCCTTTAAAATGTAACTAGCCGATCGATTATTTGACTCCCATGTGCAGCTTTTAATATCTATTCGTTCAATTTTGGCCAAAATACCACAATTAGAGTGTATCTAGTCTTATAACAATGTTATATAAAAATATTTGGAGCAGCAAGAGAATCGAGAGAATTGTTTTAGCAAGTAGTTGTTTCCGTTATCTTTAAACGAAAGATATTTAATCTAATATTTAATCTAATATAAATATAGTTTTACAAATTGAAGCGCATTGATTTATGTCACGTACAGAAATTTTAATTAAAAAAAAATTTGTGGACAATATGAAACGAAATCAATGAAAAAAAATGTGAAATTCTGAGAGAGGATTGCGATATGCAAGTTCGCACATTCGAAATTTTGTAAATCTAAATGTGTCCGAAAAAAAACCTGAATTTCGTATAATTTAGAGATATTGATCGAGATACAATCATCAATTCAATTTGCAAAATCATTCACGGTCGTAACCTCAATGAACATACGCACTCTATGCACCGTCAATATTTTTATAAATACGATGAAAGCTCGATGAATTACCTAGAACAATAAGACCAATACGCCATCCACCTCCGACACTCTCAATGGAATACAAATGGTACTGAGCAAACAACAGAGATCGACAGCCCTCTGGAAATCGAACGCTTGCCACCACTAGTGTCCTCTACCACCACGTCAGAATCAATGATCGATCCAACCCCATTCCTCCCTTTGCATTATTGCGACCCTCATTCTATTACCCGTGTGTCGCGTCGCATCGCGTCGCGTCGCGTCGGCACATATACATTCTCGATACGGCCCCTATCGCTTTTGTCGCGAATGTCGCGATGCATAAATGAAACATTTCTATTCACCGCCCAGGCTTCTCTGCGCGTTACCAACATATATTAAAAGTATTCCAAATAAGATAATGCACCTTTGATTTTTATTCAGCTCAAATACTGTCGACTTAATTACTGCATGAGTTAGCAATAAAATTATATTGACAGACGAATTAAGTATTAAAGATTATAGATAAATCAATCATACTTTAAATAAAGAGAGATAATTTGGAGAGCATTAAATGTGAGAAGAATATAGAAGCAAGTAAAAAAATGAAGTTACAATAAACTTGGATAAACTTTTATTTATTATTGTATAAAAAAAATCAAGGTAAAAATTTCTTCAAAAATAAAACACCAGTAAATTAATATATTATACTGATGCTTGAGAGTAAATTTACTACAGTACTAAATTATAATACATCTTATCTAAAATGTATATCTATATTCCTATTGTTATCGGTAAGTTAATAAAGTAACAAGATCGAATAAGAATTCAGGAGAGATTATTAATAATCATCACACTTTTAGAGAAATAATATTGATAAATTTCCAATTAAAAAATAATAAGCTATAATTAAAACAGACTATGATCAAAGTTTGTTATAGAAATAAATTGCGATCAAATTTCCCGAATAACTGTTTGCTATTTTCTTCTTTGAATCCATTCTCTCTCTCTCTCTCTCTCTCTCTCTCTCTCTCTCTCTCTCTCTCTCTCAATCGGCATTTTCTTCCGGCGTACATCCCGGAGGGTAATCGCTGAAATAGTTTTCAATCGATCGATCGCTAGCCGCGGAAAAAGAGCGTGCGCGCTGCCCGTCTGCTGCAATTCGCAAGCACGTTATACACAGCGTATCATCCCCCTTGTTTCGTTACAAGAGCTTCTGCTCTCTGATACGAATACATACGAATTGGGGGCCTTGAGTTCGAATAGCGAACGAAAGAAATTTTGCCGTCCTTCGGGAATGGCCTTGGAATAACTGCCGCGCCGCGATGCCGAGACGTCGGCGGCGTCCTAGCTGCGGCATTCAATCGTCTATTAAATGAAATTCGGCTGCGGGCTGCGGACACAGGGATAATAAGTGAAATCCGTAAAATCAAAGTCACTGCCGGTATATATCACTCTTTAACATATAGCATAAAATTAAAAAAATGCACCGGATGGTTATTAATTGAAAGAGATGAATCGTTCCGCAATGTCTGTTCTCTTTTTCTTTTCTTGCAGCGAGACTTGTTCTCGCATCGAGTGGAGACTTAGCGGTTGGTACGGATGTCGGTGAACAACGAAATCGTGCACTAATGGCGACAACGAGGGAAATTTATATGCGTGAGAGAATTGCGAGCGGTGCTGGCTGAATTATTAGGATGATTTTGGGCGAACGTTTTAAACTGTACCATCGTTCTGCTGAGCGTTAAGCGGAAAATGAATGTCCCGCTCGCGTGCGTGAATATTGAAATTTTATCTCCAAGAATTTATAATTTGTACACATTCGCATATTGCACGGCCGTATTCGAAAGTCACTTATTATATTAAGTAGAAAAATAAGACGTTTCAAAGTTATTCAAACGTCTCTCTAATAAAATGTTTTCAAAATTTTAAAATATCTCTTAATCGATTCCAAGGCATTGTAATGCGTTCCCTGAGACAAATTATGCAGACATTAGACGACTCTGGCAATGTATCGTCGTTACATATGAACTAAATGGCAGTGACTTTTGACTCTCTTGCTTTCGCGAACAATGCTAAAAGCGACGGGATCTGACTTCTTCGTTCTTCGACCCGCTTTCGTGAGTTTTCGTGCAAGTAATTGCGGGACAAGTCGGTCGGCGCTTGTGCGCGGCAGCACTCCTCGGTGCATCTGATACCGACAATGAATAGGCGGCAGGCGTAATGCATGCGGCTGTAACAGTTGCACGAAGCGAAACAGCGCGAGTGTTTAATAACTAATATCGGAAGGAGAATGCAGGAATAAAAACTAGGTTAAATTCATAAAATTGCCACGCCAGAGCTGCCTTTTCTATAAAAAACAAATAGCAAATATATCTCTTTCTTTATTATTTTTGTCCAGAGATGCAGTCAATAAAATATTGTTTTTCACTCTAAAATTTTGAGAATATAAACATTCAAAATACCTCTCGAAGAATTTATTGTACATTTGTGTATGTATATTCTATGTCAAGCTTTTCAAATGTGATCAAGTAATTAAATCTTATTTTTAACTTACATTCATATACAAACTTGATTTTTTTCAAATATGTAATTTTAACTCAAATATTCATAATAATAATAATAATAATAACAATATATTCATCGTTTTTGCCAAGAAAAAATTGATTTGTAAAACAATAAATTAATATCAAAATTTAAATTATTATTGTTTCTGCATTACATAATTTATGCATTTATAAACTAGTTGAAAAACTAAATTTTAATTTTGATGTTTGTTCCAACTACTTGTAGAAAACACACATTACTGAGGAAGATGTACGAATTAAACCATTAACATAATTAATTTTGGTTAATATTCGTTAAAAGCTAAAACCTGGAGAGCATCGCAATTAATAAAATAATTAGCTACGAACCCTCGCTTCTGCACACAATATGCACGCTTATTAGGATTCACATTATATTTCGCGGTACAAACCAGATTTTATTATAGCTGGTGTAATAAATTAACGGTATTTTGGACTAACTGTCCAACTAAATAACCGCGAGAAATTTAATTCCGCGAGATAATCCAAATAACAGCCAAGATTTGTGCCCATACAAGCGGAACTAGTCCGCGCGAATTGGCGCCAAGGTGCCGGTTATTAGAACTGAGACTAATTATAGAAGCGCGACTAAATCACCCGCTAGTGACACCGGTAGTTGTATCTAACACCTGGTGCAACATTGTCTTCCATCTCGATGCACAGATTGCCTTCATGCGGCAGCCACGAAAGCTCGATGGATACCTACTCTCGACATAAAGCACATTTGCATAACAAATTTTGTGGCATTGTAACTCTGTGAGTTACAGACTAGAATTTTTTTGCATTAACGTCCGTTATACACACATACATATATATATATATATATATTAACCAATT
>NW_017259457.1:186957-188502 GCF_001594045.1 Atta colombica
ATTCGATTATTATTATCTTACAGCAGTGTCGAATAAAAGTTTAGTTTAGTCAAAATACAACTAATCCTACACTTGGCTTGGCTATGTTCAAATTCCCATCCTAGTGCCATCCAGGAATCACTCTATCTTTGTTATTTATCGAACGTTGACAAATAAGGATGATATAATACCCATAGAGCATCTGGATAAAAATTCGAAAACACGCTCCTTTATAAACTAAACAAAATGTTCTAGAATAATTCTATATCTATGTGTATGCACATAAAATAAAACAAGCGCAAAAATATTACATCTACTATAAAATAAAAAAAATAAGTAAAATAATCAAATGTGAAGATAAACTGTAACTTTAACCGTTCTAAAATTATTCGTACATAGGTATCATCATCGATATATTATTAATAAAAATAAAATATATAAATATTAATGAACATTCTAAATTAAATGTATATTACAGAAATGCCATTGGATAATAACGAAAGATAAAACTGTGTTAATATTGTGCGATAAACTTAAACTTTCTGTTTCGTCGTGACGATGTTCGCATCAAGACATCGTTTGACCATGCTCGTTAAACATAATCTTGGCGTGTTTGGCTAAATTCAACTCCCGGCGATTTGAGAGAAACGCAAAGTGGGATGTCGTTAACGACAGATTAAAACGACGACTCATTAGGCTCGTCGTTCTGTAGACATGGAATATCGTCACAAGCCGCGACCGTGAGCGGGATGGATACCGTGCGGCGCGGCGGCAAGTAGATATAAGGTAGCATATAATATATATCTGCCGCTCGCGGTAGTTACGTGACCCGGGAACGAAAATAGATGCTCGCACCCATTTTCCGTCACGCCGCGGCATACGCTCGTGCAGCTTATCGCGCACGTTCCACGGCCGAAGTAATTCCGCGTCTCGGGATAAGGAAAAGCGCGCGGTGGGTTCAACAGCCGCCTTCTCGGGCCGTCAGTTGCGACGCGACGCGACGCGACTTCCACGTCGTGCCGGAACTTCCGAAAAGGAGATCCGCTTTATGGAAACGCGTGCAATTTATATCCGCCGCAACGCGGTACAGCCAAAAATATGATGTGCAAAAATTGTGCGCGCCTCGCTCCACATAAGTTCTCACTAAAGATTCTCTCCAAGTGGAAGCGGAGATAATCTTGTTGATATATTTTGTCGTTGTTCCGTTTTCAACTTCGTGGAATGTTTCTCGATCATTTCTCAATGATTCCTTGTGGCGCTTCATGTTTCTAAAGATCTCGTATCTTAATGTTGCTATCAAACTTAAGATCCGTGAACATTCATACAATTGAAAATTAATATCTCTACTACTAACAAATACTAAGTATCGATATTTGAATTTTTGTATGCTTTTAGAAATGCATCAAAATGTGTATTACATTAAATTGAAAAACAGAAACTAAATAATGACTAAATAAACAAAAAATTCATTTCTTCAAATAAGTTTCGATTTATTATCATTTGCTAGAAAATGTCATTGTTTAAAAAAAAATTTATCTCTCAATAATATATACATATATATATATA
>NW_017259457.1:188602-192744 GCF_001594045.1 Atta colombica
TAAAATATTACATAATTTCTTGCGGAAATATTATTTTCCGATAACCTAATCTTAGCTCGTTATATTTTCGAGAACTTTGATGCAATTTAATAATGGGCATATCTCAATATAACTTCGGCAAAGTGACATAAGGATGATTGTCAAAAGTATTTTTAACACCTCGGAAAAGGATAGCAAAAATCATGAGAGAGAGAGAGAGAGAGAGAGAGAGAGAGAGAGAATTGCAATTAGTCGTTTCCTAAATTATTCCCAAGAAATAGAATAACGGTGTAAAGTTAAAATTAACTCTGTTGAGCCAATATTTTTTATCATTATAAAATATATATTATATTATTGTAAAAAGCTTGTTAATATTTGTCTCTAATCCAGTTTAATATGGAGCTGCTCAATTTAGCTGTAATTTATTTCTTCTGACGAGACACGATACGAACGGGAATTCAAGAAGCGGATTGTCTAATTATATCACACCAATGTGGTGTGGAAAGAGTAAAAAGTCAGACAACTCAGATAAGTTAAGAAACGAACATAACTGAATGAGAGACGAAAGACGAATTTAAACATTTTAGCGGAAACGCGCGCACATACTCGTAGTTATGTGAGCGTGAAATGCGGGCTTGTAATTCCACTCGTAGGTATAGCGACACAAGAGACGGATTAACGTCAAGGTAGACAAGTCGACAAGCTCGAAGCGACTTAATATTACTTATCCTCCTATCGCATAATTCGTACACATATTTGATTCACAGCATTGCGTTGTCGATGTATACTCGTTATTCGAGCCTCGTTGTATAATAAAATTTATACGCTCGTGATGAATGCAAAATCGTCAGACTACTTATCGATGCTCGTGAAATTCCAATGAACGCCACATTAACATTATGTTATGCGCGTTCTATATACGTACGTTAATGTCGATATATACATATATATTGAAGCGTAAAGAGCCCATTAGACCGATTTAATAGCAATGAGAAAATCATTCGCATATCTCTTATCCTCGGATAAAATTATTTCATCGCTCGACGACATTATCATATTGTGTTAATACGAGGATTAACAATATTCTTTTACGTACATCAAAATTTTTCCATTGCATTGTTCTAGAAATATAATATAATAGAATAATACATATTGTATTTTACAATAGGAGTTTAAAGAAAGTACATGATTCGTGAAGCGAAAGATTTTATGTCAGACTACATCCTCTTACTATAGACTCTTTCCTTTTACTACACAAATTTTAGCATGTATACTCGAGAAATTTTTTGTGTCCAACTTTTTTATCGTTCTTTACACAATGTCTTCTCTTTAACCATGATTCTGTTTTATGAGAAAAACAAGTAAAACAAAGTTATGCACCAAAGATATAAAACGTTCGCTTTTCCCCTCGTCAAGAGAATTTTTCATTGTTTTAAAGACATACAAAGCGCGTTTCTATATGATATTGTGAACTCAAGGTGGTGCTCCGTTTGTGTTCGATAATTACTTTCCACTCTGAAGATCAGTGGAAGGCTAACAGAATACTAAATATAATCGTGTCGCATATCTTAGACCTCGTACTCTTTTTAAGTGTTATTATAAAAGTAAAGATCGATCAACCTTTCCTTTGCTATATGAGGTCATGCCAAATTAAATACGCTAACGAAATTATAATATAAATGTTAACATATAACATATATACATAATAATAATTATCATGCTGCAATAACAATAATCTTAGTTACATAATAATGTAAATGCAGCAATGAAACTGTCACTTATGCACAAGTGCACATCTGTATATACATATAAAATTTTATTAATAAATATCTCTTTGTCTTTTTCTTTGGAAACAATACATACTATATTAAATAGCAAAGATATATTAAACGCACACAGCGCGGTGAGATTAAAAATATATTAAACTCACCGTTATGCATAAAGATTACAAATCTCGAGACGCAGTAATGCGATAAACTTAGTCATAGACCAAGAAGACTCATTAAAGTTAAATTAACAGATTTTCCAACTTTCAAGAAGTTGTAAATAAATTTTAATAACCTTTGTAAGATTGAAGAGATATATTTTCACGAAAGACAAATACGATTTAATTCATTTAATAATAGTGTGTGTGTGTGTGTGTGTGTGTGTGTGTGTGTGTGTGTGTGTGTGTGTGTGTGTGTGTGTGTTATGTAATAGTTTGTTAAGAGTACGTAAAAGTAAATATTAAAAACGTTTAAATTTGCTATATATTATATATTCGCATTATTTAAAAAAAAATATATAAAAGAAAACCCAATATTATTTGAAAATCAATTTAATTGATCTAAAATAAAAAATTTATCGCAATTGTTATCGCATTGTTAACAAAGTATCAGAGTTTCCTGTTTGAGAAGAAGATAGAAGTCATTTATTCATTAATTCTTCATTAGTTTATGAGATACGACAAGCACGCTACTTATTCTTTGTCACTCGAGCAAACATTTCTCTGAAACTTTCTTAATTCTGCTTTGTGTTTCTTTCTGTTCTTTTTTTTTACCGATCCTTCTATTTATGTTGTGACAAAAATGTTATTTGTTCAATAATGACAAAAAGAAACTCAAGTATAAAGAATCGTAATTTCATAAATTATCGGAAATGATTATAGTTTATTCAAGAATAAAAGAAAACGACTCATATAATATTTTACATACCAATTATATAAGCTTCTAATAGACTGACCTATATAGAAATAATATTGGTGGAAAATGGCTACGTAGCGTTTTTCTTCTTGCGACATTTTATGTCGATATTTCCTTAGCGAGAATGTCGAAAGAGTTCATCATTCATGACTTATCTCTCATTTCAACAACAGGAAGATTCGTTCGGAAAATCAGAAATCGAAATAGGATTCTCTATCCTATAAATATTACACAGGCTATACACAGAATATCCTGAAATTATTCAACTAGTTATCATATGTAGATTTTTCGACTAATTTGGAGTTAATTAACAATCCTAAAAGAACGAATAACTTGTGATTAAAAAAATAACAGTTTTCGAAAATTAAGTATCATCAAAATTAAGTACCATCAAAATGTAAATTACCATAAAAAATATAAATAAATATAATATTTCTAGTTTCCATCTAATTTTAGATACAGAATAATTTAATTTAATTCTAAATACTTTACATAAATGTGTGTGTGTGTGTGTGTGTGTGTGTGTGTAATTTCACCTTAAAAGTTATTTATTAAATTAATTACTGTGTTAAAAATTAAGAAATCACTAAGTAAGAAATGTCAATTTTCCTATCAAATTTTCAATAAGAAAATATTAACTCATAATTCGCTCAAGTACAGTAAGTTCGCGATCATATACAATCTTCTGACATTATTTGCAAAGCTCTATTTTAATTATTAATTATTATTTTATATTATTATCCCACGAACCGCAGTCTCAGATGGTAAAATATGGTTAAATACGCATCTATAAGGTTGGAGAAGGAAGGGGAAGAGAGAGGGGAGGGGAAGAGAGAGAGAGAGAGAGAGAAAGTCGCGAAACGATGAGTATCTTTCTCGTAATAAAAATTCTTGTTATGCGATTACGTTTCCGCTTCCGCACGGAATGTTAAAACACCTGGGAAGCTCGAGTGGCCAAAAGGGCCGCTCGGAAATCGGTCTCGGGGCAGCATTTGTTATCGTTTTATTTGTTTCAATCGGGGACAAGAGAGGGTGGCGAGGACACGATCGATTCTCCCAACGCAACGGCGGCAGCGTTGCAACCGCTATTGCCACCGCCGCTTTTCCTCTTAGTATCTCGGTGACTTCTACCTACGTACACCAACCTAATCGATACTCGACCCGACGACTCGTCTCTCTCGATTCGACCGCGCACTCCTACTTTCGAAGGACGTCGACGGTAACGAGAGAGCGAGCTCGCTGGCGTAACTCGACTCCTTCCCGACAAACGCTTTTGTCATTGATTTGATCCCTAATGCTCGATCGCGCACGGTGGCATGAGAATCCAGGCTTAATTTCTATACTTCCAGTGGCCTTCCATCATATTAGGGTGGAAAGTAATTATCGAGCACAAATAGAATATGATGTAGCATCGTAGTGCATCAAGTAATATGCTCTCTCTCTCTCTCTCTCTCTCTCTCTCTCTCTCTCTCTCTCTCTCTA
>NW_017259457.1:192996-206831 GCF_001594045.1 Atta colombica
AGAGAGAGAGAGAGAGAGAGAGAGAGAGAGAGAGAGAGAGAGAGAGAGCGAGAGAGTAGTTGAATAAACTGTGTATTTTATAATTATTGCAATTACTAAAGTTTATTTAATTATGTATATTAGTTTATTCAACTATGTACACTAATTCTACTTATTAAACTTATGAAGTTGTCACCTTTATAGTTACTATCGCTATGCTTTTCTCTGAGTGGGAGTATTTGTTCTTTCCATAATATGAAAGAAGAGAAAATTGATATTTAATGGACACTTGAATAAATTATATAACATTATTATGTTTTAGAAAAAAAAAATCTCTTATTCGGTCTTCCTTATTTGTAAAATAAGAAAGAGAACTTTATAAATTTATGTCTATTAAATCTTTGATTTCATAAAAATTATGCACAAAAAAATAATCCAAATATCATTGACTATTTTAATAGGATGCTTTTCTAAGAAAATATTACGTACGTATTTTCAAGCAAAAATATAATACATTGACTCATATTCTTTCTGCAATAAGTCATTCATTTTTAAAACATAAAAAGACTCGTTATTCATGGAAGAAAAGGTTGAACGTTATTTTGTGCTCAACATGCGTTATCAATTGCTAAGAAATAAGTTTCGCAGAATTTATTTTTCGAAACTTTATGTATTCTTTCCAACAAAGAGATAGTACTGACAAAAGAAAAAAGTAGCGTTGTTTGACTTTCCTGTCGTTTTGTTATGAATTTCTCTTTCACCTATCGATAAGCTGCCCAAAGCGTAATGTAGTATTTTACATTGACTACCTATCTGAATCGTCGTGACGATACACATCCATCACCTTTCCATCATCGCGTGTCTCAACGTTGTTGGTAACGTCATAAATATCTCGGACGAGATATACCATCGGCGCGTCGATACTACGACAGGTGCATTGGCCGGAAAAAGGATATCCATGGCATGGCAGACTCGTGAAACCGATCGCGTTCGCAGCCGCAAAGAACAGCAAAAGCACATTGCCAACAGCGTTTCGGCTAAGCGGATTATCGGGAGATTACCAGACGTTTGTTTCGGCCTAGTTTAACATTTAGTTGCGCGAATGGTTTCAAGGGATTAGCGTAGAACTGCGCATCAACGGCACGATATATAACAACTGTGATCGATCATTGTTTCCGTCGAAGTGAGCCACTGGTACGCGCCGCGTCTCGTCATTGTTAGCTTATACGGCCGATTTACGGCGTATTTGGCATTTCGGCTAGTTGACGAATGCGTTACACGTTTTGCAAACTCAAAAACACAAGTTGCCTATTTCAATCTCTTCTTTTTTCTCTCATTTTACAGATCACGAGGTCGTTGTCCCTACGAGTATTCGATAATACTCGTACTAGCAGTAAATACTCGCGTCATCGCTCGATTAATTTTCGCAGGCATACCGAACTGTAAAAATAAACTCACACTATATATGAAATCGAGGATATTTCGATTAGAATTGATATAATTTGTAATAATGGATAATTTCACATCGCGAAAAAAGCAAATGCTGAAAGATAAAAGTTCTTTTTAGGGTGATGATATTTGTTATTAGATTATTAGATGCAATGTAAAATATACGTAATTAGATCTAGGAATAACCTCATGATAAAATTATTATATAGAAATAATAAAATACCTATTGCTTTTCTATTTACTGTAATTATACATTTCCAGAAGAAATAAAAAGTTCCTTAATTATGCGACCATTATTTATGGTCTTATTTTTTTGTACCAAAAACGGTTGTGAATAGATCCAGAAAGCATTTTTTTTCATTTCCTTAATTATAATACAAAATGTACAAAGAATGACGTGAAAGGAAGTACATTTAACCGTCACGATTTTGTTGCAGTCGAGTGAACCTTTCTCTCTTGCAATTTTTCTTTGAAATTTAATTATAAATAGTTTTGAGAACTAACAAAGTTTACAACGTTTTTGTTATAAACTCTTACATTAAAAATTACTGTAAATATACGTATATTTTCATTTCTAAGAGAAAACATTTTTTGACAGACACAAAATTATTCTTCTGTAAAATTCTTTTGTGTTAATTACGCATAAGATACTCTTAGATAACAACTAGACTAATAACCAATGCTAGTAATATAGTAATATTTCATCTTTATTCATTATTAACATAGAATAATATAATAACAAGCAAAAAAATGATAGAAAAACTTATGTAGCTTCTAAGTGATTATTTTAGATGTATATATTTTAAATATGTATATTACTTCAAGTGATATATTAAACGGTATATAAATAAATTAGATATACAAACATGTATATACAGGATGTTTGAAATTTATGTCAAAACTTCGGGAGCGTGTAGAGAATCGACAAATTAAGAAAAAAAGTCCTGTAGAGATATGCTCATTTTTGCTTCGTTTTGAAGAAAATTGTAAAAAAGATAAAATATATAAGTTACTTCGTTCTCGAAGTATTATATATCGTCTTTGAAGTATTACTATCGATGAAATCGTGTAAGAAAACAATAATAATAATTCCGTTTTCAGGTGAAAATTTTACATTTCTGCTTTTCTCCTGTTATTAAATTCGTCAATTACTCGTCAGAAATCATCGAGTGACTTACGTCCTGTCACAATATCCCGCGTACATATACTAACGTTGAATATGCTGATATGGTTTCCGTGTATAACTTCTGCGACAAGAAATCAACATTTTGAATAATATCTACATTAAGCAAGTGAATAAACAATATACAATGTGAATAACTAATGAGAAATTACAAGAATGAAAACTACATCTTATCTTTTTTCTTTAGAATGAAGCAAAAACAAGCATATCTCTATAGGACTTTTTTTCTTAATTTATCGATTCTCTACATGCTTCCGAAGTTTTGACATTTAAATTCCAAACACCTTGTATATTTTATATATATACACACACACACACACACACACACACACACACACACACACACACACACACACACACACACACACATATATTTCAGTTTTATATTTTAATTCATTTTAATTTCGTTATTTATGAAATAACACGTAAAAACTTTTTATATAGAAAATTGTGTATTTGATCTCTCAATCATCTCATTATTATCGTCGTCCGAAATATATATATGTATGTTATATTTTCATAATTTCCTATGGAAAAAAACTTTGAAAGTAAAATCTTTGTTTTGCATTCTCAATATAGCGATACGTGTATTCATAACTCATATCTCCACAACGAGACTGAATTATGACTTTTGAAATCGCGTTGATATTATTCTAATGTACGGTGCACCGCATCTCTCAGTAAAGTCAATGTAATTTACATTCTCGTGAAATATGAGCGACAGTAATCTTATCAGAAAATCCGATAAATAATGAGCTTTCCTCTCACGTGAGGGAACGTATACAAAAAATCATTTTAGTTATTAAAAGATCGTATTATATATTATCCTAATTAAATGTGATAATATTTAACAAAGTGTCTAACAAATCTCGAAGGATTTTTAAGAAGGATTTTTCTTCTACAATTAGCTATTCGGACAACATTTGGCTTTAAAAGATCAGAAATATAAAACTCTCGTGAGAGTCATCGAACTTTAGAGATTCGCATTCCGACAGAAATTGCGTTGTCGAGATAGCCCATTGAGGCCGTTTATGCTCATGACACGCTATTTTCAGGCAAGGCTAATACAGAAAATTAGATTTTCACGAAGAATAAGCTGGCTAAGCCAGTAAGTGCTCCACGTCGTCGTGGCGATCGCATTATTTTCGTTTCCGAAGTTTAATCCCGTGGGAGGTCATTAGATATTCCCATTGCGTGGGCATTGTACTCTCGTAAGTGGAACGAGGTGGCCAAAAGGGTATATAAAGCGATGTGCAGGCGGCTTTTAAAGGACGCGACGTACACACATATACGCATACGCGCCATTCCTCCAATTAGTCGTTTATTATTCGGAATTGTTCTGCGACGTGGCGCGCGTAGAGCGCGAGCTGAAATTGTAACGAAAGAATGTAATTTGCGGTAAAGCTGAGAAAATGCCAACAAATCTCAAGAAAAGTTAAAAAATGTAATAATGTCAAAGGAAAATAATGCGCAATCGTACGTATTAATGGAATTTCGTACAAAACATTCGTACAAAACATCACAGCTTTTATCTTTGTTAATTTTTAATAAGTTATTAATGTAAATATTATTTACATTAATGTGTAAATATTTATTTGACTACAGAATTTCTATTATTATTAAGTAATTTCTTTCATCAATGATTTCTGAATTTTTTATTAACGTATTTTTTATCTGATTGTCGAATAAATGCTAAATAAAGTATGTCGAAATAATATCTTACATTTTTGGGTAGAGTTCTTTACTAGAAGAAACGAGGGGTATGCAAATACTTCATTTATTCATTGCGCATCGTTTGAGTAAATGGTAAATCCTATATTGGCCAAAATGATTGCATTCGTGATGCCGTGCAGCGATTTAGTTATTTCAGCGATAAAATTTATTTATTTATTTACAATTGAATAAATAATTTAAGTTTGCAAACAGAATATAAGTAGAATAAAGATTATTTGATGGAGATAATTAAATAGTATTCCGCGCTTTGCTCTTCGTCACTGAGAAGCGTCTCGCGATGTGCTTGGATTACTAATCTTAGAATTGCTCCTTACTTGGAAACGCGAGCTGAATTTTAATTATATGCAATAACTGTATACATTGTATGCTACAATTACAGATAAGCAAGTAATATCGTTTTAAAAACAAATATGCATAGCGACGGTTGCAATGCATGCATAACGATACAATGGTATTGAAAAGAAAAGCGGATTATGGATTATAGATGAAGCGAGCTAATAAAGAGCTTGTAATTGAGCAGATATTTACAGTTAATAAATTTGTATCGCACAAATTAATTATCATTGACGCTGTTGATGTACTGTATATTGTATATAAAATAGGCAAATCATATGAAATCGCGCGTAATAAGCAGACGCATTGCGTTCTCATTCATATGCAGAAAGAAAACAGGAAAAAATAACAGTAAAATGTTGTAGAATCTAGATTAATGCTAATTCGTAATATGAATCATTTGCAACTATGAATAAGTGTTCGCAGATACTGCATAGCCTGCAAATACATATTCATGCACAATTATGACCTTCTTCACCCGCAAATACTGGGATAGTACGCTGCAGAGTAAATATATCCATTATGTCCATTATATATTGTATATTCTTCCAACCTGTTTTTTATAAACATTTAGTCACAACCATGTCGTTTGTCAGATAAGTTGATATTGAAGTAAATATACTGATAAGCATGTTTACAAGCATAGTAAATTTGCATTATAAATTCATGCAAATTTATAATATATATAATATATCGTGCATTTATTGCTGTAAATCTTTGGTTAATTAAACTCATTTTTTTAGACGACATGTAATGTTTGTAACAGAATTTTAATCATACATGAAAATATTTGCATCAGAAGTAAGGTACAGATTATTTAACATTTTATTTGCTCGCGAAAGAATATGAACATTCTTCTACAATTTCACTATTACGTATGTATATAAAAAAAAAACAATCAAGAATAGTAGCATTTAAATAATTATAGGTATTATCGGCAAAGAACGCTACTTTAAGAACAAACAAAAAATAACAAAAAGTTGTTAAATGTTACATTTATTTACACAAAACTAAACATATATCCTGATTGATTTTTTGTTAGTTAAAAGCTAATTAAAACCCATGTGCAGACGTGTTAAAGAGTTAATCTAAAAAAATTAGAAAGTTTCAGAGATAGTACACGATGAGAGTGTCACCAAGGAAAACCTGACGAAATTGACCAGAGAGAGAAACTATAGTTTATGACAAGTATACATTTCATGCAACATATGGCACCCACCGCATCACCTATATTTCACTACAGTGGTCTAAGCAGTCTGTATTATAGATGTATGTGCGGTTCATACCGCAGGAAAAGCTCAGGCAAGTAACTTGCGGAACAAGGTAGTCGAGAGAATTCCTGACTTCGACCTCGTTTTACGTGTGCGACGCGTATTATTCGCGTTTTATTCGCGCCGCGTCGATCGGCGCTGCACACGCAATGGACATATGAGACCGAGATTTTACGAGTTGATATATATACATATATATATATATGATACATATTTGTACACACACACACACACACACACACACACACACACACACACACACACACACACACACACACATGTAGCATATACATATATGGCACGCGTTTCAACTATCGGGGTTAACTGCGCTTCGAACGCAATTTATTTCCATCGCGATGACCGCTCAGCGCGAACACGCTTCGCGAGTGCTCGCAGTCTCGTAAATGCCGTATCACACTACGCATCGAGAACGGAAATCACAATGCAATTGCATTTTCGAGATTAGAATTTGAACGATGAAGATAGTACGCGGTAAAGACTGAAAACGAATACATGTTAAGAATGAAAATGGACACTTAAACATTTCTCAGACTTTGTAGAAAAAAAAAGAACAAATTTACATTGGTCTCTTTTCAGAAGATTTTGTAACATAATAATCATAACTATTTATAGAGTAGGAAGATTGCCGATATCAATTTCGTTTTTAGACAATATTTTTTAAACAAAGATAAAAATAAAATTTTAAATACAAAAATACAAACTAAAAAGTATCTTCTATCAGATAATATAAACAGTTTTTATAATACTGTTTGTAATTTTGCAATAATTAATTTTTTCGTAAGATAAGCAAAAATGAGCGACTGATGACAAAATGGGCTCTAAAACTGACACAGTGGGCAGTAATATCACATATTTCTATTCTTTTTCTTTATACAAAAATTATCTATATAAAATACCTACAAGTGAATGTACATATATAAGATTTTCCAGAATTTTTTCACTTCGATATGAAACATTTTTGTTGAATTATATGCATATATTTACTTTATGCTGTTCTGTAAGATGCAAATATGCTTCTGCAAGATATTTGCGTCTTGCAAATAGTTTTTCAAGAGCTTTTCCGTATATTTACCATTGCCTTCGATAGAGCTCCAATAGAGTTGATATGATGAGATAGTTTAACACTATAAAGCAACATCACTAAGATTAAGTTAGCTCATGATTTGTTTTATAGACAGGTGTTTTATAGGCCGCTGCACCCCAATTTTAAACCATATTATGAAACCATATTATGAAAAAATTAAGAAAAAAAATAATATAAATAAAACTGATTTAGGAAACTACAAGCATTTAAAACGACGTAATATTATTAATGACATAGTTATTACTATTTAAATTATGCTATTTAATTACGCAATTTGCAAAAGAAAATTATAAGAATTTCATTTTCGTACTCATAGAATTCATTTTTAGCTGATTTCATGTCAAACAAACAAGCCACAAATATACGAATTATGCGTTTACACATTTTTAATTAATTAAATAGATCATGTTTTCATTAATATTAATAAAGTGTAATAAAGGTTGGTTTCTGAGAAATAAGGATGTGTTTTAAGAGATCTATATATCGATAACTTTCCTCTAATAAAAATTCAAAAAAATATATAAGTTTCTCTAACAAAAACATGCAAGAACATATTTAAAATATGGACAAGTTATATATTCTTAGTAACTTTTGAAAGAAATTCTCGCGAAAACTCAGAAAGTTCAAATCTTTACTAGTGACATTTACGCGCGAACCTCATATACAGCGCGTTCAAATAAGAAAAAGTTTTATAACTGCTGCACAATTTCATACCCGAATATTTCATCGTGCTGTTCGTGCAATGTTACGACTGTTTGAACGAAATTTATACTCATCGTTTGGCTCGAAAAAGTTGTAATGTTACATCATCATAATGTCGCAAAAAGCTCGCAAACGTTGATCGGTCGCACGCGTAATATTTCAATTCACGTACGTGAATATCGAAATGTGAATGCGCATA
Organism: Atta colombica; assembly: GCF_001594045.1. NCBI lineage: Eukaryota > Metazoa > Arthropoda > Insecta > Hymenoptera > Formicidae > Atta > Atta colombica. The sequence goes on from NW_017259457.1 coordinate 200,952, forward strand.
ATATTTACAATCGTAATAAACTCGCCCGAGAAGATAATGCGAAAATCTATGAATAATCCGACATCTTAACAAATTAAACTTCCTGTAAAAGGTAAGCTTGGATCGTTTCCCATTTAAATTTTCACTTTCAAGCAATTTATATTCTTTTATATGTCGTAAACAAAAGAATAAACTAAAATGATTTATCATTTTAATTATTGGTAAATCTATTTACTTAATGTAAAATTAGATACTTAAGTAAAATATTAAAAAAAAATTTTAAATAAAGAATTAAAAGTACCGGAAGACAGAATTGTTTATTATGCTATTACGTTTTTTTTTCATACTAATTTCCTAATTTTATTTTTTATTTCTTAAAAATATTATAATTTCAAAAACTCAAATTGCTAGTTTTGCGAGGATCTACTGACACTACTGTTATGCTTATCATATATTTTTTACCCGTTATGTAAATGAGAGCATCCGTATGTATAATTTGACGTATTTCAGTCACTAATGTTTCTGTCTAATGCTAAACATTATTTATCTAACATGCAAATAACAAAAAATTTGTTAATAAGAATTTTCCATTTTTTTATAATTAAAGTGAAGAAAAGTTTGATATCTATAAAATTAAAGTGTTATTATAATATAAATAATTATTTCAATTTATCTTATTTATATTTTTATTTTATATTTTTATTTTGTCGCAGAATAATATTTTTCATGTGCGCATTTTTAAGTTAAAAAATTTAAATTTAAAAATTATCTAAGTCATGAGTGAGATTTATAGCTTTCATGGATTCCTCTTGGATTCGCTAACGGATTAAGTTCAAACACGTATATTTAATACTAGTGCGCATTGCGAATACAGGTCAAAGACGTTGCACGTGAACCGAACTTGAAAGCTTCTCTCTCACGAACTAAAAAACATTTTCCCACGTTATCATTTCCACGTGCTACGTGGACGTAACTATCATTTAGCACGGATAGCAATGCATTACTATAACAAACATTTCGGGATACGTGAGAAATTCGCGAATCTATTGCGGCAAGCTGTTCGGCAATGAGAATACTCGATTTCACGTATCACTTCAGTGCGAGAATAAACGTAAACACACGGAACTTCGCTTAGATGTTTCGTGTACTAGAAAACAATTCATTTATAGATTCCTATTATTCGATACGTCTATCTGACATGAAATTGTATTTCATGTTGTATTCAAGTAAGAGAGAGAGAGAGAGAGAGAGAGAGAGAGAGAGAGAGAGAGAGAGATACCCGTATAAAAAGTATTCAATTTTATATCAAATTTTTTTTTATATATATTCCTACAAATATCCCCAAAAGATCTTAAAATATAAAAAAGGAACATTTTTAACAGAAGAAGCTTTAAAACTCATTTGCGAATTTTCTTGATGGTCCTCGAAAAAAGTGTAAAAGAACGCTTCGTACGGATGTCGATATTGGTGGCGCTAATTGCTCCTCGAATGAGTTCTAATTGACGGGCAGACGTCTCATCAGCATCGCGGCAGGAAACGTTGAAGGTGGCAACATAGTTGAGAAGATGGAAGACGACGATGACGATCAACACTACGTGTCAGTTACTACGGAACAGAAAGTTTCATCCTGCTGCGTCAGCGAATCGTGCTTCATGAGCGCATTGTGCAACATCGACCACCGCCCGACTTTACGAGATATATAAGAGGTAGTTCAGTAAATCTCCCTCGAAAAAGAAGTCAAGAAGCAAGTAGTGTAACCAGTGTGATTCGTTTCGAAAGCTAAGCGCATGTGCGCGCGCGCGCGCGCGTGCGTGCGTGCGTGCGTGCGTGTGCGCGCGCTAATAGAACATGTTGAAGATCTCATCTAAAACGGGGGATCTCTCGTTAGACTTTTTAAAACCCTTTCTTTTTGAAAACTTGTGACTCTAGCTTTTCTTTAACGCCTGTTGAAATCAACTGTATTGAAGAGAACGTTGAAAAGAGAATAAAATCTTTTAAAATTATATATTTGATTCTCCTCAAGTTTATTTTGCGAAACTTTCTCACTTTTCATTTTAATAAAAAACCTCTTAATGTCTCGATATTTTAATATTAATATCTTTTGCGTCAATTATTAAAAAAATTCTGTCAAGTGATTTATTATTAAAAAACAAATTATATTTAATTATTAATTGTTAATTGATAAAAGAACATTTTCTCTACATCTTATCGATAATATATTATAGCGTGTAATATTATGTTCAATTTTATTACATAGTATATTTAATAGAATTTTTTGCATATTAATTACCTCGCAAAAAGTACGTTAATTTTCAAAGATCCATGCTCGATTCAACAATTATATGAAGATTTCTCGAATAAATATCTTTTACGAATATATCCAACTAAATTATATTATATTTTATAGATTTCTAATCTAACATAAAAAAATAACTTCAAACTTTAATTAGTATAATGTGTCTATTTTTTGTTAGTAACTGCGTATTTAAAATTCATCTTCACGCGTACTCATCAACACTATACATTTTCAATCTAGAAAATTGTCCAACTTATTCATTACAAGCAACGCTAAATGAAGTAAACACAATTTCCGCTAGGAAAGCGGAAGTTCGATTATTCATATGTAATATATAATAAATGCATTATCTACATCGTTATAGAAATACCATTTTCGCGATAAAATATCATGCGATCTTCATAATGGGTCTTGAAGGATGCAACCATCTATATGTATCTTACAAGCGAATCTCGCGATTATCCGCAATGCTTCAGATATCTTAAATTTTCCGTGGCATTTCGGAGCCAGAATATGCGGGATAAATCGCCGTCGATTGATCTTTGTTCGATCGCGCGATATGAGTCAGCCCTACTGAATCTTTGATCATTTTCGAGGTCGAGTGCCATCGACTAGCGGTCGGATTCTATAGCCACATCGTCATTCTTTATTGGCCCTTTTCTGATGAGATCGAGCGGGGACTAAGCAGTGTTTTAATTCACCAAAGTACTAGGCATTCTTGTTCGTTCCGTTCCACACAGAGGTGCAAAGGTAGAGCGAGGATAATGGCGTGCGAAAGGAAATACTTTGATCCATGCATGTTCTTCAGGCTCACTTGCGCTTGCTCCGAATACGCCAACGGATGGATAATGCAAAGGATTATACATTGTTCGCGACGTGCATGAGGCGTCTAGTCTCCTTCCTCTATTATACTTTTGATCCGTAAAATGTGAAGTTTAAATTTATAAGTTACATTCATTGTTATTTTATTTTTATATAATCACAATGATATAAACACAAATTATATAGATCAACATGAATAATCATTACCTTTAATTATATCATAAATTAAAAAGAAAATAAACCCACGTGAAATTATCCAAGTACGAGGGATAATTTTAATGAATTATCAATAAATTTTATTAAAAAATATGTAAAGCAATACTCAGACTCAGATATTATTGAGTTGATCTTTAAATCAATATATATCAAATCATGTATCTATTGATATAATATTCTAATATGGGTACAACTTCATGACTAATCAATAATTTCCTATATACGTTAATTTCGAAATATACCAACACTTATTCATTGAAATTTCTAAGATCCGCGCTTGACAAAAGCATGCACAATCTATGTGTGAACTCTACGCGGAGAAGCGAATTCAAAGGAACGTAAAAATCGATTCCCCGACAAAGGAAACAATTTGTCACGTTATCCTTATCACGTCAGCATTCATCACTTCCTTGCTTTGCACGAGATCGATATCGACGACCTATCCATTCTATCCTTTTAACGTAGAGGGATTACTAACCCGAAGAGAGTACTAAAAGCGCGTTAATGAAAAACACTTCCAACATTCGGGCACATTGCATGTATATTCGCGCTTCTGTATGAGCGAACAGCGCTACAAATTGCTCGTTAAAGAGACGAGTTTGGTCTCGCCCTAATGACGCCTCGTTGAGACTTGATTTAATTTTCAAGGCGCAGAGGAGACTCCGAGACAGCAAAGCTCGCCGCGCTGACTGTCGCGACAGCGGGGTCAACTATTTAGGATAGCTTGCAACATGGCAAAGCGGACTTCAGACGATTTCCACTCTGCTTTCTATCTATCGTAAAGCATACTCGAAATCAAGTCAATTTGTCGATGTACCAAATATTGCGAGTCAGACTTGGAATGGAGTCATCAAACAACTTCCAATGTACGTTAGTCGAACATATTACAGTGTTTAGAAAGAGTTTATGAAGTAATATAAGTACCAATACACACACCAAGCAAAAATTAAAAGAGCTCGTATCTTTCAATTAGAACATTATCGTAAAACAGATCGCAGAAAGGATCAATTGTATGGAAACTCTTAATCATTATCAAGTAAACTGCGGAGTTAACTCGAATAGCTCGCAATTATCGTAGAGTTGAAATCAATCTAACTTCGCTTGAAATTGTTGCAAAATAGATTAAATTAACAAGTACCTTGTTTATATGTAATGCAAAAAAAATATATTTAAAAATGAACTCAAATGCAAGTTACATTTATTGCAGCATAAATTCAAGAAGAAATTAATTCATAAGAAATACATCATAATCAGACTCCAATTTTAAATTAATATCTGATTCATAATTGATGACATTCAAGATATTATAAATATATTTACCAATATTCATGGCTTTTATATTTACTTTGATTTTAGCTAGAATATTATATAATTTCAACTAGTTAACAATTAAGTAACTTTAAAAGGTTTTGGCGCATGAATTTTGATACAGATTCAAAAAGCTAAATTAAATAAATTCTAGATAGAAAATAGCGATTCTGTCGAACGGTGGCTAGCCATCGCAGAGAAAAGGCCGGAAGACACGAAATCCAGCAGTTCGAACTTGGACAAGTTCGTAAGCTCCACGATGTAGATTTCGAACGAGGTCGAGCTAAGTGCATGACGCCGGCCGTTACAAGACGCGAGGAAAGGTATACATGGCGGATGGAGGAGAAACGCAAAGGAAACGAGGTCTGGGCGGATCACCGTAATTTAAGTGCCATGGGCCCTCCTGCATGCTCGTGCACAAACTTAATCCACTCATTACATGGCATGCACAATGACGTGAACCGTATTCGCACGGACGCACGCGGAATCTTCAAATTGCTTTCGGGTAATTGCGACCGACTCTTCTTGGATGTCGCGTGGGTAAATACTCGCGCTCGAAGAGGAAGAATTTTAATGGGCTCACAGACTAATGTGTTTGGCACATGTCTTTGTACGGAATCGCGACAAACGTATTACATGAGTCGTCGAGATAACTTTCAAAGTCTTACACTTTCTTTTTTTTAAAAAAAGAAAGAAAAAGTCTTATCAAAATATAAAGATAAAATATTATAAAATATTTGCTTCCATTCATGAAATAATATTATTAAGCATTAAAATAGTTAAAATTCGCGGAGAGAGCTTCTAATCAAAGAATTAATATCTATCATCCTTGCCTCGGACTCTATAAAGAGACACGAAAGAGAAGGAGTTTCGCGTAGAATTTGCACGACATACCTAGAGCAAATATCTCGTGTAAACGCTTAAGACACCTTAAACAGCATAATGTGAAAATTTACTTTAAGCGTGTTTAATTTTCAAGCGTATATATATATATATATATATCAACGATCATATATGTATACATATATACAGGTATCTGTATACCACACATTATAGCGCTTCGGTACATTCAGAATGATAGAAATATGTGTATGTATAATGAAAATGAAAAAAACATAGAATAAAGATTTCTATTAATCAAGAAATTCTCAGTAATATTATATTATTTTAATTAAATTTTAATTAAATTTTCTGTTTTATGACATAAAAAAAAAGTAAATTTTCAATATAAGAAATAAAAAGTAATTCGTTCAGTTAAT
>NW_017259457.1:206931-209984 GCF_001594045.1 Atta colombica
ATATTTTTATACAAGGTGTTTGGAATTTAAATGTCAAAACTTCGGGAGCGTGTATAGGGGAAACTAAGAACAAAAATCCTATAGAGATATGCTCATTTCTACTTTGTTTTGAAGAAAATTGGAAGAAAGACCAAATGTAGTTTTCATTTTGCGACAAAATGCTTTGACCACTCGCAGAAACCACGAAAACCATATCAGCATATTCAACATTAGAATATGTACGCGGCATATTGTGACAGGACATAATAAATTCGATGACGAATTTATAGGAAAAAGGCAGAAATGTAAACAAACAAAAAAAAGCTTTCCTGAAAACGGAATTATTATTGTTTTCGTGCACGATTTCAGTAACGATAATAATTTCTTCAGAGGCAGTGCGAGAACGAAGTAAGTACGAGTACGTTTTGTCTTTTTTGCAATTTTCTCCAAAATAAAGTAAAAACGAGCATATCTCTACAAGACTTTTTTTTTACCTCTGTTAAACTAGGCCCTTCACTAACACTAAATGTATTCTGACACAATTTCAAAATTAGTGCTAATTAGGTACTGAAGTGCGAATTAGATGCTTGAATCGTTTGGCAGAAAAAAAATATTGGGGAAGGAGGCTAATATTAACTTAATATTATATATAAGTGAGCCCCCCCCCCTCCCAACAATATTTTTTTTTGCTAAACGGTTCGCACATCTAATTTTGCACTTTAACACCTAATTAGTATTTAATTAGCACCAAATTTTGAAATGTGCTAGAATTCATTTAGTGCAGGTGGGGAGGAGGGCTAGCTTAACAGAGGTCTTTTTTTCTTAATTTATCAATCCCCACGTTCCCAAATTTTTTACATTTAAATTCCAAACATCTTGTATAATTACTAAATATAAATTTCTGTATATTAAAACGAATATTTTCAAGAAGTAATAAATTATTTATTGATCATTTTATCAGAGGATTTAATATTCTTCTCTTATATTATTAGTTTTAAATATAATATTATTATTATAAAAAAACTAATAATATTCGGAAAATTAAAACTAAAATTTTGTGCAAGAGCTCAAAAAATAAATATATTACAATTTAATGTATTTATATTCAATAAAAAGAAATAAAAGGACAATATTTTCCTTCATCATCTGTTGTACTGATGAAATTAGTGGCATATTTGTCATCTTGCGACGTAAACTTTCATTTTCGGATTGTTATTACTTTAACTAGATTAACGATCTCAACCATGGACCATGATGTGAAGAAACAGCCATTCTTTTCTCATTAAGAAGCGGCGAATCTCGCACATTGCATTGCTGTATCACATGCATCACGTCTATGTACATCTGCTCTCTCGTTTAGATTCGCGTTATAAATCAAGTGGAAATGTGGGAGGAGGAGGGGATAGAGGGAGAAACAGAGAAGCAACAGAAGAAAAGACCCGGTGGATTGTCAGCAGATATTGGACAGATGTCGTGTTGCATGTGCAAATGTATGAACGAAATGTCGGAGCGCAGAGACCTGCGGACCTGCGAATCAAGAACGCCAGACGGATTCGCGTCACACCACGATGAACTTACATGGACGTGCATACAAATGTGCGCGTTCGGGACACTTGACACAGAGACAAAATTGTGTCCGCAGGAAGCAAGCGGATTCGTAGTCGGCCTAGATGTGAGAGATCTGAATATGAAAATTTCAAAATACAAAATGCAGCGCGATTATTTGTGCAAATGTCACATTATATTGAGAGTCATGCACTTTTAAAAAATGCAGCATGCTTATATACTAATAGCGATGCGAGCAAGGATGCAATATTTTCCCTTATATTTTCCTCTCATATTTCTATAGATTAACGACACGTATATTATTCCTTGCACATTTTTAGATGTATATTCGCGTTTTTTTAAATATTCGTTAGATAATGCGCCAAGCTACGAGCTACAAAAAAAAGAGATATCGAGATAGCGTGGGAAAAATTTAACTCTTAAAGCATTATCATCACGCTGCACGCTGTGCTGAGAACAACTCGTGGCAACTTTACTTTAATGATTGAACGATGAAATCGCCGTATCGTCGTGGAATTAATTGCACTACGGCCATTACGACAGGTGCGATCGGGTAAGAATTCGATGAGTGTACCGTAATTCGATAATGGATGTTCTCTTGGCCTAACGATCGTGAGAGTCTTGCTTCTTATACCAGCCGGCGGACTGCGTCGCGACGCTGACGCAGCACGCTGCTCGATTAATCACTTGGCGCGCTTGATTTCTTGCTGGACTGAATATCAGACTTGCTTCTTGCACCATAGACCATGCGTTCACGTCTGTATGATTCTAATTCGAAGAAACGAAGAACACGAACGAGTGGCCAAACAAAATGGCAATCGTTCATATCATATAATTACTCTATAATATCCTATAATACTCTATAATCGATGCACGTCATGAGTAAATTTCTAGTCGAAAGTATTATTTTGTTCGTAATCTTAATTAAGGAAAGAAATCACTTTTACTCTGATAACAATGGGAAAGTAAAATTCCAAATCGTTCATAAATCTCCGCGAATACTTAATAATTTGTGAAGACGTCGATAATTTCAAGATGCTTTCATACATTTAAATCAGATCCGTCAATAGTCTTGACAAGTTAATAAAAGCAAGTTAATAAAAGCCCTGATAGTTTTGCCGATAGAGGTTACATTCGATTCTATTCTTATCTACATTTTCTATTTTAATATGAGACATATGAAATGCATTTCATCTTATGGAGATAATGATTTCCAAATGTTTTCTAAATTCATTATCTTTTTACATTTCTTTACTTATAATTAGTATCGAAATATAAAATTTTGTAAGTATTTATTATACAAATAAAAAAGTTAAAAGATTTAATGTTGAATTCTACTACCACATCGATCATTTGCCCTATGCAATCTGGAAAAAGAGAAAAAAGATTAAATGCATGCTATTTGCATGCACTTCCATTTGCATCCATTTGTACAAACCACAAAACGCTTGATGTATGTACATATATATTGCTTTACACGCACGCGTGTGTGTGTATATATATATATA
>NW_017259457.1:210566-218881 GCF_001594045.1 Atta colombica
ATATATATATATATATACACATGTATTTATTATCAGCTCGTAAAACTCAGAAGGAAAAAGAGTATATGCGTTTTCATACGCGTCACATTATATCTCTTTTTCGTTTTCTCGTTCTATCTCTCTCGTCCTATCTCTATATGTATGTATGTAACTCATAATCTATATATACATATGACATGAAATGCACTAGCTGCTGCGCCAGATCCGAGCGGCTTCCGCGTTTCAAATCGCGTGATAGAAAACTGCAATTTCAGAACCACGGAACACTCCCAATCCGTTATGACGCGACAAAATTGCAACGTGGCAGTGCATTACTCGATAATACGGCCGTCGGCCTTCCTTCCTCCCTTGAATTCAGTAGAAATGACAAAAAATGTAAAATACGTCAATCTCGAAGATACAAATGTGTACATAGAGAAAAGGATAGTAATCTATAAGAGAATGTGCGAATAAAAACAATGACAATAGTTATAACGGTTTTGCAAACGAATTTTTTTAAGTTCATCAGAAAATTAATGAAATATTTTATTTCAATGACTTTCTGATAAACTTAAAAAATATTTCATTGACTTTCCAATTCAAATTGACTAGTAAAGTTTTTTTTATAAAATTATTTTTTTATAAAATTAAATATCATATGCTAACATAAGAACTATATAAAAAATTATAATCTCCCGCTTCGTACGTAGAAGAAATATACCTGCATAGGACGAGAACGTGCGCTTTAAAATTATTTTGTTTTACCATCATCTCTCAAATGCCCTACTCGTGCACGCGCAATATTAACATAACATTTACTTTATTCGATGGAAAGCGGAAGTAAATTTCTTTGCCGAAGAATAAAACATGAGGACATTATGTGTGTGAGTTTTATAAACAGTGAATGTATTAAAATGTCACATATTCGCATATTTAAAGAAACTCGAACGCTCGTCATTTATCGAATATTTATTCAAAGTACCAAAATTGTTCGATTTTCCTCAAATTGCAGATTTAGAGTGCAATCTCGTTTACAAGAAAATACAATGATATTTATTACATCATAAAATTATATCGTATAATAAATTTGTCAATCAATATACGTGTATTTTCGTTTTAATAAAATGTATTTAAGGCAAGCATATATGTAAAAGTATAATTAACATCATAATTTTCAGTTCGTCATTTACAGAAAATCAACTGTTATGTTATTATGTTAAAGTTTTTATCTTTGTATAATTAAACGCAATTAAACGCAATTTAACGAAATGTATCAAATGTAATAAAATTTATTTGCACTATAAATTCCGGCTTGTGCTTTGTATTATTAAAAATAACATACCGGAATAATTAAAAAATTAATTATTCTTCCTGATTCGGAATATACATCAAAGTAAACAGTCACGTTCTGTACTCGCAACCGTCCCGGTTCCTACCAATTATAAGAACGTTTACTGCATGGATTTCAAAAAAAAGTGAATTTCAGAACGACTTGCAGACATAAATCATAGAAGTAATATTTTTTTTCATAACGAGATCTATTACGATGTTCCGGGATAATTATCGATTACGAATTATCGTCGTTTTTTCCAATTTCTGCTGTTACTGTGAACGAGCATACATCGTCGTTGACTGCTCGTTACATTTTATGCATTCCACGAGTTTCGGAATGGCTGAGAGATTCCACGGCGATGCTTCTTAAACAAATATCATCATACAATTCTTGCGAATGTCTCTCGCGATACATGTCATCGGATTCCTTCCGACTGGCGGAAATTTAAAGCGCACGCTGTACGCATATTAGGACACGAGCGCGGATTCTCCGGGTTTTACGATAACGATTCACCAAGCGCGCGGACCAACAAGAATTTTATCGCATGCCGACTGTTTTAGTGTCACTCGGGGAATCCGTCCGCTTTATTCAGATTTTCGTTTGCGGCTTGTACGACGACGCGTGGCCGCGCATGGTTTTCTACTGGCGCAGCGAACAGCGAAAAACGTGCATCCCATGGGACGCGGCCGCAGTATATACCGAGTCCCTCGTTTTGCAAGCTCGCCGATAGCGCAAAAAGTCGACAATGACTACTGATAAAAACCAAAAGTTCGATTTTGGTAAGTTCGATATTTGTGAACGTAGATCGCGTGAGCATTGGTCCGATGAGACTATTTTTCTTTCTACTCTCCAATGATTATTTAGTCATTTGAACATTTGTATACTATAAACAAATAATTGTCGGTGATTGTATAAAAGTATTTGATTTCATTAGAGTTACAACTTTATGGGAATAAACAGCGCGAAATAGCAAACAAATAATGATACAAAATCAAATCACACAACTTAAAGACTGTTTCTATTCCGGTTAATATCTTTGATGTGTGTATGTTAACAGATTTAATATATTTAATTCAATATTTATCTTACTTTATAAATATTCATTATCTATTGATTCATTCAAAAAAATTTGAATTGAATTATAAAATTTTTCTTATGCTAATTCATAAAAAATTTAAATTAAATTATAAAATTTTATTTTATTTTCCCCCCTTCTTCTTAATATAGTTTAGAAGTTAATTGTACTACCTATCATATGATAATTTCAACCGCTTAAACGATATATAGAATAATATTAAAATTGTCAAACTAATTTTTTAAGTTTAATTAATTAAGAATAAATTTCGTAACGTTTTTCACAGACATGAACAGACGGAACACAAAATGTGTTTCTGTTTATCCGCAAACGAGCGTTTACTACAAATCCGTATAAATTCAGCTTCTGCAGGAAATCATGTAACATAATTGCGGAATTAAGATCTTTATGGGAATTAGATCAGTCAAGTTTTGAGTACAAACGCTTTAGTATCAATACCGCCAAAGTTGCCAAAACTTCAAAGTGCTAACGCCAAATCTGCTAAATCGTCTCCCGTAAGTTTAACGCCCTCTTTCCATGTCACCGAGTTCGCGGAGTATAGTGATAAAGAAACAGAGAGAATAACAAACTTTACTAATCTTTGAATACATACTTTACAGTACACACAGTGAAACAAAAAATGATACCTTTTAAAAGATACCTTTTAAGAGATACCTTTTAAAAGAATTTATTAATTATTTCTCATTGCTTCTCTTTAATGACATATTCCTTGAATGTAGATATAATAGTATCTTTTGAATCGCGATATTGTGAAAAATCTCTCTCACGGAAGAGGCTAAAGATGGAGAAAACGAGAGGAAGATAAAGGAGAATGCCAGCATTCAATAAAGAAGAAGTCTGAGTAAGACGGCACTTCCGCGATTCGTGTAACGTCAGCTACTCGTTTCCATCCCCGATGAGAATGGAGTAGCACCGTGACGCTCTCATCTCTAGTACTCATGCGAACGTAATTAATTTTCTACGAAAATCTCTTCTTCATTACATTTCATTATAAATACATAAGCATATCTTACGTTCTGCAATAATGAAATAATTTTTTCGAAAACTTTGGTTATTGATTAAAACATATGCTGTATTTTTTAAATAACTCTCCTTTAAATAAATTCTTCTCTTTAAAAAGAAAAAGCCTAAAACGCATCTTCTTATGCACTTTGATGGTGTGGAAACACCGACATAACAAACAACAAGCTGTTCTCGTCTCGGTTCGCCGAGACGACAGTCTCCCGTCATTATGGTAGCTATTACTTTGCTATAACTACGCCAATGTCCTCCCGTAATTTAGCCTGTCGCAAGAAGATACATGCCACACGTCTTTTCGTGATGAGAATCTTGTGAAAAATTCAACAAAAAAAAGATACCGTGTGTTTATTTTCGCATGATATTAATCAAATATTGAAAAAAATACTGGAAATTGTTTTTTTGTTACTTCTCGTTATATGTATTACTTGAATAATAAAATTAAAATTAAAAACATTCATTGTTATTGAAACCTCTGATGAAAGATAATAAAGAAGAGATAGATATTCTTTGCCACATCAAGAGAAAAAAAAGTGAATATTGTGCGATGATTGTGAATACCATGAATGTGTTTTGAATGTGTACTTCTCTATGTTTCATTTTAAAGCATTTCCCATTTGTAGATCTTAGCAGGTTTTGATCATGGTTATTTCTACACGAAACATCATTTATTACTAGGCAATCATTACGTTGTTCCGTTTACTTAACGGTCTCAATTAACCTATCTTTCACAGTGTTCGTTATAAAATTTATTAACATTTATAAAAATTTTGTTATTACATCAATAATCAAACAACATTTCTTTACATTTCTTTACATTTCTTTACACGATTTAATGCTTCCAATAATTATATTGTACATTCTATTTCTTTCCCTTATATAGATGATAATATATCAGGAAAGTTCGTTTTAGACTCGATAAGGATTGAGAACTTACTGTGGTGAGATTCACGACGTAACAAAGACTAACGGCATCCGGAAATTCGAACGAAGCGTTTACCGCGCACCGGCAGTAACCGTTAATTAAACGTAACCATTGGATTCGCGCGATGAATCCAAGTCGGCAGTGGTAGCGCGAGGCATACGGTGTAACTTTGGAAACGCGGTAACGAGGTAATCCACACATCCTACACATCCACGGGGATCGGCGGTGATGCTGTAACACTCTCCGATTTGTAAACTTATTTCGTAACGACGGTATCTCAATTATGATTTCGATTATTATAGTACTTATTATAGTACACCTGGAGATGAACGTGTCAATTGTAAGCAAACTTGAGACATTTAATTGCAACGTATAAACAGTAACTGAAAATTACTACTACAATAAGAAACTGCAGAAAGCGTTCGTATTATTCATTCGATTCAATCACGAATCTTAAGACTACAAAATTGTACTTTTGTTCTCCTCCAATAATTTTATACATACCTACACATTCACTCAATTATATCCAAAGGACATATCCAATGGACATGCGATGTCCCGAAAACAAACGTACCGAAATCTAAAAAAATGGAATAATGTCCTGAAACGTCAAATTATCGAAGTTTAAGACGTGCGACAGTGTCTCGAAATGTCAAATTACCGAAGTTTGAGAAGATGTGTCTCGAAAAGTTATAATTCCAAAAATTAGAACATAATTAAAATATCAAGAAATATAAATTTTTTGAAATATTTATTTTTGAATCTACACGCGAAAGAATCATATCAATCTAACATAATTATCTAATAAACTGTTATTTGTTATTAAAGCCCGTATTTTCGGATATTCACGGGATGTACAAGTATCCACATATGTGTGATCTCACGAATGTGACTTAGTTGACATCTGTAAGATATTCAAGGAACTCCATCTTAAGTATATACAATGTGTGTGTTTGTGTATTTATATAAAATAAAAGAAAAATGTTTTAGGATATTATATGGAGAGAAATATGTTATATCCCATTATTACATAATAAAATATTTAAATGATTAATTTGAAATAATATACAGTGTGTCTCCAAATGACCGCCAAATATTTCGTGTGCTGATAGAGCGGACTTAACTGAGTCAAAAACTCATTTAATATTTTGCCTCTATTTTACCTCTATTAAGCCAGCAAGATCGAATCAGCAAAATTAATCTGGACTTGTTTAATTTTTTAGTACACATTTTGTATTAATTTGTACCAATAATAAAAATTTTATATACCTATACCGTTTAAAAAAAAAACGTAGCTTAATATTAAATTAGCAGGACCATTTTTTTCTTTTTTTTATATGGGTCTGCTAACAGCTTAATATTAATCTAGCAGCGCCATGTTTTTTTTTTTCAAAACGGCACACGGTACAAAATTTTTATTAATGATACAAATTAGTACAAAATGTGAACTAAAAAATTAAATAGATCCGAATTGATTCTGCTCATTTGATCCTGCTGACTTAATAAAAGTTGCAATTTTCGCAATAGTTAACAAGATATTAATTATTAAATATCGCCAAATATTGATTTTCAATAATTTTTTACTCAGGTATTATCAATCAACTTTACGGAAAAACAGCAAGAGACAAAATTATTATTTTCTTTTCATAGAGTTCTAAGAATTTTTTCAGAATTTTTATTAACTTTTTTTTAGTGCTTTTTTCTTATATATTAGCAACTATTTTTATCAATATAAGAAGATGTAGTACTAAAAAATTCTGAAGAAATTCTCAGAACTTTTGAGAAGAAAATAAACAATTTTTGTCAATTTTTATTTCTAATATTTTTTTCATAGTAGTAGACAGTAAACAATGGAATATTTTAATACACAGGACTCTCACTTCTTAAAATAACAATAATAACCAATTCTTAAGGCTAATAAGAGTCAGCGCTGGAGAGTGCGCAATATTAATATGGAATGACGACTTAACTCCAACTTTTTGTGATGTCTTCTTTATTCAAAGTATTAAACGATTCGACTCTAGTAGCATTAGACAGTAAAGTTTTTACTGGTATAATTCATTTAAACATAGTAAATAATATTTAATAAATTAGATTTTGTTAAGTGCGACGTATATACCGGAGTTACCCTTTGTGTAAAAAGAGCTATAATTTTTGTAAAAAGACACTCGCCCAGGAAAGTCGAGAGGTCCCAGGTTCGAATTCTAGTTGAGGTAATATTTTTCGCAATACAAAATTTCTTATTTAAACTAAAAGAGGCAGATTATATATATTCGCGAATGATCGAACATTTCGGCTCGCGATTATTAGCATCTTAAATTGATTGTGTTTAAAAAGTCTGAACGTTTCGGTGTCAGTCATCTGAGATAAATTAAATTCATAAACCAAGAATATTATATTACACGTATTATTCGAAACATCCAACTTTGATCGATTCTTGGCGCTCTCTACCATATTTATGTTATAATTTTTGGGTTTATGCTATATATAATTATTATAGATGTAAATTCTAAAATAACATAGGTGATTAAATTTTCGAGCTATTAATGTAAATAGTTGTATTATTACAATAAAATAGTTGTTTATAATTGTTTTAAATGTACCAACAAATATTTTTTTTAACCAGCCCTATTTTGCACAGTAAAAGGAGATATAATTTCTATCTAAAAGTTCTGGTAGAAGGACGTTTAATAAAAAAATAATATTAACACGAAAGATGAAAAAGTCAGTAGACATATATGTCTTTTCAATATAAAATTGGTATTCTTTTTGTACCTTTTCAAAGTATAAAAATATCAATAGTGTGATGAAGAAGAGAATTGAGAGTCTTACCTCATTGCCAGATTTCATGAAACAATTAAAAAGTTACAATGGAAATATTTATTGAAATACGAAATACAAAACGTTTTCTAAATTACATCTATCTTCTAAAGCATCTACATCTGTAATAATTAGTATAAAAGTTATAACTCTTTTGCACATAATTATTTTCCAATATACATAAAATATTTTCTGTTAAAGGAAATACCTTTTGCGTGCATTATTATGAAAAGAAGAAAATATATGGATTACGTTGTAAAATATATTACCATATATTTTTAATAAATTAGCACTATCGATCCACAACGGATCGATTTCGAAGCGCACGGTTTAAATTTCAGTAATTTGACATTTCGAGACATTATCATACGTTTTAATTTTCGGTAATTTGATATTTCGAGACATTGTCCCAGTTTTCAATTTTCAGGATTATGATTTTTCAGGACACATTGCACGTCCACCTATTCAAAGGTTCAGTTCAAACTAATATAAAGAGATCTCATAAATTTTAAATTTTTCCAACGAGAAAATATTTTGAGGTTCCATCAATTCAGAAAATATATGACTGCTAAATGTTAATCTGAGGAGGACAAAATCATGGTTGTTAACAAAAAAAAAATTTCCTGACTTTTCCTGGTTTTCCCACTTTTAGAAAAAATTCCCCGATTGAAACCTGAGAGATTCTTTGAATGGAAATAAAGAAAAATATTAAAATATTTTATCTTAAACGTACAATAAAAAATATTTATATTCAAAGAATTATTTATCTTGAAGAACAAATATAAATACTAATATGATACTTGCAGTGTGTTGCAAACATTAAGTGCAACA
The DNA here is from genome assembly GCF_001594045.1 of Atta colombica. Lineage (NCBI taxonomy): Eukaryota > Metazoa > Arthropoda > Insecta > Hymenoptera > Formicidae > Atta > Atta colombica. The sequence continues at coordinate 218,568 of NW_017259457.1, forward strand.
TATGACTACGATGATATGACTACGTGATGAGTTAAAAAAACAAATTACGGGAAACTGCGGATATATGTACATATATCTTTGTTTTACACATCGCTAGATTTTTATCCGTATTTATAGTTAGATCTTATTCAAGGCTTCTTCAAATTTATCTTTAGATGCTCAGTAGCCAATAAAATAATTCGCATCTAAAGATAAATTTAAGAAAACCTTAAATATAAAGCCTAATACGGGCATTTTATTAAAACACTGTATGTTTTAGTTATTATTTTAATTAATTTTAATTAGAAATTATTTTAATTAGATTTTAATTAATT
>NW_017259457.1:218981-222702 GCF_001594045.1 Atta colombica
CCTTAAATTTTCTTTAAATGTTTAGTAGCCAATAAAATAATTCGTAAAGCACCTAAAGATAAATTTAATTAAGCCTTATGTATAAGACGGATATGGGGGATTAATCATTTCGGTAAAATACTTTATGTTTCAATTATCATTTTAATTAATTTTAATTAGAAATTATTTTAATTAGATTTTAATTAATTTTAATTAATTAATAGACATTATTAGAAATTATGAAATGTTTATCATTAATACATACATATTTTGACTTTTGCAAAGTTAAATTTTTTTCTTTTTAACAATATCTATTAATGATTTTTCTGCAAATTGCTCATAGCAAAATTAAAAATAAAAAAAATATTTCCATTGCTTCCTTAACAAATTTAAAAATTTCTATTTCATAATTTTTAAAGAAGTAAAGTTTAAACTTAGAATTTTACAGTAATTTAATTTTATTTTAGATCAATAAATTCCTTGATTTTTCCTGATTTCCTTGATTTTCCTTGCTAATAACCTTTGAAAATTAATATCAATAAATTAAAAAATCAGCCAGAAAATATTATTAAATTTCGAATTAATTATGCAGGCTTTTGATGTCTAACAACAATTGAAATATTCATTGAATCTCGTGATATAATTTGCTGTATTAATATATTATAAAAGCTGGTACATAGGAAATATCTCACGAGACATGAAATCCCAGGAAGCATCGCGGCACAGAAATTCTAGTGTTAGATCAAGAGAGAGACGGATTATTCTCGTGTTAATTTAAGTCAGACAATCGCGATGCTCTTGTCACTGTAAAACGACTATTACTTTGCAATCCTTAACCGTACTACATGTTGTAGAATAAAGTGTGACACCGAAAAGAGAGAGAGAGAGAGAGAGAGAGAGAGAGAGAGAGAGAGAGAATGTCACCTACAGCAGTATGTATAACGCTTCATGTGTGATATAAAGCTACGTAAAAAAAATCCCTCGCATCTCCTGTTCCAATCCGATTTAATAGAAAACTGCTAATAAAGTGTAATTTGAAATTTTTCGCGTTCGATGCTATATTCAGCGCTTTAATTTAATTAAACGTTTGTAAACATGATAAAAATTACAAACATTTATCAATATTAATCATATATATTCTGCTATTATTCATTTATAATGTATAAATGAAGATTTCTTTTATCTATAGAATAATAAATTTTTCTACTTTACAATTTTAAGAAAAAAGAGAGATGACATATCTGTATACAAAACATCATAAAAACATAATAGAATTAAATTATTATCAATGCGTCGTTTCATGTTGATGAAACTTTGTATGATTCATAATATAAAATCCGATCCAAATATAAAAAATTTTTTTAATAAAAATAGCTGGTAAACAATTTATTAGCACACACCATACGCGCACACACACACACACACACACACACACACACACACACACACACACACACACACACACACACACACACACACACACACACACGATATATACATTGTTTACAAACCACTTATTACATATTTTCAATTTATGCGGGCAACTTGATTTTCAAATACCGTTTAAAATCTCTATAGAAAAAGATAAATGAGAATTTTATAAAAATAGTCTAAAATATTCATCTGTAAACTAAAACTTAAGACTGCTCGCAATTAGTTCATGAGTTGCTATTTTCTAAATATTTAGAAATTGTTTGCTGTTGATTCTTCAAGCAGAATTTAAAAAGAAATTCTTCAAGTGGAATTTAAAAAGCAATTCATTATCAATCTGCCTATAATTAAATAACTATCGATACTTCAATTGAGTTTAAAACGTATGCTGACTCACGCCACATGCATTTTCGAACTCGCGAAGATTAATGGATGGAATATCGTTCGACGGCGTTGTTAGTGTCAATTAAAAGCGAGCGTCGTTGTTAAGCAAACAAGACGAAATTAAGCCCACTAGATGGGCGAGTGCGTGTCTCGCGTCTCGCCTCGTCGGAACTTACCATGTAACTTTGGGAAATACGCAGTAACGAGGTAATACACACGCCATGCACGTCTATGGAATGTCCTGCCTCTAGGAGTGGACTGTAATTCGTATCACTGGTGTGAGCGCAGTGTGGCAGCTAACTGAGTTAACGTCGGACAGGGGCTCGTGTGTATAGGTATACATACGACAGGTTGGTCGGAACGACGCGTTCCGAACCGCAGGAGCCACGCTGTTGTCGACAGTAGTATAGTATAGAGCTTTCGTAGCGACGCTTATCTCGGGACTCGAGATTCTACTTTGATCCCGTGAGTGTTCCGCGTGACAGGAACGGTTCCGTGCGCACTGCTTTACGTCAAAATACCATACAGAATGTGCTTTTGGCAGTTGCCGTCCATGCACATTGGCATTTCTTTAATCATCTTTACGGCATTAAATCAATTTCTATAAATAAGTCAATAAAACGTTCCTTATTTTAATTCCGACAACATAGCAATCGACTTTTTGAAAAGATATCAAAAAAGATATCATAAAAAAGATATCAAAGAGATAATTTGATAATTATAATTCTGCATCTACAAGAATATCGTAACTCATGGATTTGAAAAAATCCATATGAAAGATTGCAGCAAAAAAAGAAACACTGCGTCGACAACCGTTTCAAATTGAAAAGGGTTAACAATATATTATATTATAGTTTTGAACGACAGCGGCAAAAAGGTCTCGTCAATCAAATAGGTATTTGAAAATATTGAACACAAATGCCTCGCAGTGAAAAAAAGTGAGATATTATTCCATATTGGACATCGAATGATATTTTTCGTTTCGTATTTTTACTTTAAAGCGAATGTTTTTGCTTCTACATGTCGAGCATTTGCTTCATCGCTTTGTTCACACGAGCCATCGTAACTAAACGTGCAGCAAAACGCAACAAATGATACCGAGGATATGCGCGAAGGTCTAACGGATTCTCTCGCGTTACTATAGCCCAGTTTTAACAAAACGGACGTATGTTTCGGATAAAATCTCTCGCGCGCGTTGATTCACCTCTCCGGAAACCTGCCACATACACGAACGCAATATATATCGATCAACAATATACAGGCGTTTACCTACGTTTTTGCGAGAGATCTCACTCTCTCGGTGGAAAACGTCCATTCCTTGGAGCGTTACCGCGACCGCAGCAGATCTGGATGCCTCCAATTCCTACCTAACGTTGTGTCCTACTCCGTTGCACTGGGAACGTTGAAGTTTATACGCGATCGACAGATATTTATTGGACAGCGCGAGCGCAGGGCGTACAACACACTTGTACTCGTGGGAACCGACCGTTTGGAACCACGTCCAAAACCGCGAACTACGCTGCTATCGCCGAAGGGCCAAGTCCTGATCAAGTTACACAGCTACAGTAATGGCGCTGTATCGTGATATTACGAAAGAGTACACGCAACCGCGATACTCTCTTTTTAACTTTTTTCCTCCCCCTTCCTCCCAAAAACTGAACATGACTTTTCGCGCTCGTACTCGCGAACCTGTTTCGGTGGGATTTTATTTTGGCTCGTGGACTCGTGTTGTTTTCATGTCGCATGACGGCGAATATGTTACTTATGTTCCTGCTCGGATCGTATGTTACGTAAATATTTTTCTTCGTTGAATTACACAAACGAAAATATTATTTCGTTTAAAATATCGCCCATGCGAAATATGTTACAAAAGTATTTTGCTGTAACCTAGATTATCACGATTGGAACGACAGAATATATATATATA
>NW_017259457.1:222802-223887 GCF_001594045.1 Atta colombica
AGTATTTCAGAGTTAATATTTATAGAATTTATTTTTCCTCTGACAAATTAAACATTTTTAGCAAAAGTAAAATATCTACAAAATTTCTTTTTAAAATATATTATATACATATAACTTGAGATATCATAATTGTAGGTATGTATATTATAACTGTGTACGTAAAACTACTCTGTTCGTGACACTTTTTTAATATCTTTGATATATATATATATATTTAGTATATTAATACATATCTATATATATAAAAATGAATTTTTTCTACTTCTTTTTAATTTGATCTCTTAAATTGCATATAAGAAAAGCTGATAAATATACATAACGTCATATATTGTAGAACAAAGTATTTCACATTTAAATGAACTCGAAATTACGAATCCGCTTCATGTTTATTGCAGCCGCTACTGCAGCTCGAACGAAATATTTTCTAGAATTTCATTGGGTACTTGCACTGAGTACTCAAGGTACTCCCATTCAGTCCACTCATTTTAGACGTACTTGGATTGGAACGACAGTGCGGTTCTAACTCTCATACGGCTTCGTTGATAGATCTAGTGATGACGGTCGTCATTCGAGATTTCGAAGACTCGTTTAGAATGAAGCGGAACTTATGCTGCTCGGCTCGGATGGCTCACGATAATAGCTGCTATAGTCGATCCTCGTACATCGTACTCTCGTAGCAACGACCTAGATTTGTTTGCGACCAGATGACTATGATATGCGGCAACCGCATACATATCATATGGAATTCTATCAATATTTATCGTCAATCAAAGTTTTGACAATCATTTAATGTAGAACGTACTGAACATCATATGCTTTTTCACGATTGTAAATTCAAGCGTTGAAACTAGAAAGAGTGCCGCTCATTCTAGTATCGAGATATTGGTAGTAAGCTAAGTGAACGGAAGATAAAAAGCCTTTGACAAAATAAGCTATAACAGTGTAAATAAATAATTAGTTTCATGATTTTTATTTTAATTTAATTTTCTAACGTTTGCTTAAACTTTTTTAACCTTAAGGAAAAATATGTAGTTGTATAATGTGTTACGTATAATTTACGTATGCTAATGTGAAACTTTATATAT
>NW_017259457.1:223987-228772 GCF_001594045.1 Atta colombica
ATTAGAGAGTGTCCCGCACATCAGTTAAAAAGTAGAAAAAGTTTCGTTTAAAACAATGAAATGATCATCCGTCTTCACTCTTTCTTACGACGATGCGACGTTTTTCGAGAAGAGCAGGAGTCTGCCAATACTTTGGGAACCAAGAAGCACAACGTTGTCGAGAAGTGTACGGTGGGATATATAAGGCTCTCTAGACGGCGGTTCGATAAGAACCGGAGATAAGTCGTCGGCCGACAAGAATTTTATTCCCAGACGTATATATTCTCCACGATTCCATTCCGTGGAGGAACCGGAACGCCGCGTTAAATATAAGGTCCGCGCTGTTTTAATGCGATCGATGGGTGACTGAAGCTTTCATGACGAATGTTTTATCTGAGAACTGAGAAGAAATTTTTTCTTACATCGTGTAATAAAGCAAAAGAAATCACTACTTTGCGTGGCTCTATTGTTATTTTATTTCATCAAACAAAACCTACTGAAATACTGATTCTAAATTAAAAAAAAAAAAAAAAAATTAGTCTCTCTATCTATTAGTCATCTGCCTTTTGTTGAAAAATAGTATTTTCTTACTCATACTTGTATATGGTACTTTATATTTGCTGTTAATTCAAAAATTATTATTTTTCATATGCGCATTATTTACTCATAGCAAAGAACTAAATATCAAAATAGATTGTAAAAATGATGATACAATAAAAAAATTTTCCATTAGGATAAAATGAGAAAGATAACTGATGATGAAATTGTACATCAATAATTACACATATGAAAGAGAGTCCATTTCAAGATTATTTCCAATGTTGGACCCTAATATTTATGTTTTATTTAGAATTCTTTTTACTCCATATACATTTCTAAGGGTATATGAAGTTAGCACTATAGCATTCAGGAATTCTGATTAGAGTTCTCATTTCCTTTTGACAAGACAAAGAGTTATATATAATTTATAACAAGAGTAATTGCGCGTAATAATTATTTTTAAATAATTTTTAAAAAATGGATGCTAATTTCTCATCGAAAATCGAGATCGAATAATTCTGAGCGGCTCAATAGCTTCATTTCGTGAATACTTAGAGTTCCTGATGCGTACAAAAAAAATTTTGAAAAATCGAAAAAAATTTTAAATTTTTGAAAAATCAATTTTTAAATACAATAGTTCTGATTAAAGTTCCTGCTTCCTTTTAAGAGACGAAGAGTTCTCTGTATTTTTTGCGAGATTCATTTAATAACAATTTTTAAATAATTTTTTTAAAATGGGGTGTTCTCGCGAAGTTCGAGATCAAATAGTTCTGAGCAGCTTAATAGTTCTATTTTGTGAATATCTAGAGTTCCTGATACATAAAAAACAATTTTGACACACAAGAAAATTTATTAAAAAAAAAAAAATTTTTTTTGAAAAAATTCATTGAAAATTTTTTGAGAGTACTGAATAGTTCTAATTGAAGTCCTGGCAGTCTTTTCGACGAGCCCTAACGAAAAGTATTAGGTGACAAAACGATTGGATGACTACATAAGGAAATACGTACTTCTGCAACTGATTTTTCAAATTTCGTTTTAAGTATATATCTTTTATTTTTGAGTCTGTATTGGTTTTAATCGCTGAGAACTCTTCGAAAATGTTAGAATGACAATTAACGTATCACAGAACTATTTTATAAAAAAATTTTTTTTTCAAAAAGAATTAAGCTGCTCAGAACTATTCGATCTCAAATTTCGCTGAGAAGTTAGCACCCCATTTTTTAAAAATTATTTAAAAATTGTTATTAAATAAATCTCGCATTAAAAAAGACAAGAGACCTCTTCATCTCGTTAAAAGGAAGCAGGAATTCTAATCAGAATTATTAGTATTTAAAAATTAGTATTTAAAAATTGATTTTTCAAAAATTCTTTTTTGATTTTTCAAAATTTTTTTTTGTGTATCAGGAACTCTAGGTATTCACGAAATGAAGCTATTGAGCCGAGAACTTTATTCTCGATTTTCAATGAGAAATTAGCATCCCATTTTTTTTAAATTATTTAAAAATAATTATTAAACGGAACGCTTGTTACAAATTATATGAGAGAACTTTTGGTCTCGTCAAAAGGAAATGGGAACTCTAATCAGAACTCTACTGAATACTATAGTTGGGTGCTAACTTGGCATACCCCATTTCTAACAAGTATCTATTTCTGTCATATCACAAAAAATCATGTAATAATATAAAACAATTGTACCAACCTTTGGTACATGCAGAGATATACATACAGAAAAACATATATCCACTGAGAAAAATATTCTGGTTAAATAAAAAGACCCAATCAGAATGGCATTTTGATAGGACTTTTTTATTGGTTTAACCAAAAACATTTTTCTTTGTATGACTTCAAACAGATTGCTAGAAATATACATATCGCTATCAACTTATTGTTAGTTTCTGAGATTCCAGGGGAGTTTCTTACATCGACCGAACGTTTTTGCCTATCGCAGCACCAAATAGTGTGAGGATCTTTCGGTCGTTGGTCGCTCAGGCCAATCGTTCCGCGAAATTAAACCGAATCCAGTGAACACGAGGGAGCAATCGAGCGGTACGTTGCATCGTGAGTGCGAATCAGTTTCTTTTAGAGAGGCGTGGACGGGGTGGCGACGCGATACTGCGCCGTAATACCCTCAAATGCCCTGCGCAAGGATTTGCGACAGAAGGAAGTACGTGGCGTCTTTCCGCATGCTTCCGACGACAAGAGTAGCGTCGTGCAATTTCACAGCCATCGCGTCGCAGACGCGAACACGAGATGCATTCTTTCGCAGTGCAGCATCGCGCTGTGCTCTCTACGTCGCAACGGCTTGAAAAGGGCTCGGAACGCCGAAATTGGAAACTAAAATTGGAATCTGTCCTATCGCGTTCTTCTCTTCTCTTTCATCGCCATTCACGCTTTTATTTATTTTTTTTTTTCCAACTAGTTAACTATCGATGTTTTTTCCATCCGCACAGTTCTACTACTCGTGCATTGTTTTGTATTAAAATAGAGCGTATCACAGAAGTGATCGGGGATGTTCTAGAATCGCTATGTATTTCCACTAAGCCGTTGTTATCGTTTCGATATTGACGTATTATGACGTAATATTAATATTAGTGCAGTAAATTCTGCCAATATCGCAAGATTTTAGTATTGTGATAATACTATACGAATCAACATTAATTTGATACATGCCAAGTCTTGGACTGCTATCATTCCAATATTGGCATCAATGATATTCATGCGCAAATATACACATATTGCTAATACTCAACATTAAAGTGATATCTAATTATAGGATCGGTACTAGAATAATAAATTTCTACGTGTTCAAATATTCATGGAAATTAAAGGATCTTTTCGTTAAAATTTTCTAAACTCTTATTATAATTATAATTTTACAAATTCTTTTAATATTTTATCTTGTAGTAAAATTTTTCGAGTCTTTAACCGCGCTTTTAACTTCGCGACTGACAGCATTTCCATTAGTTTATTCGATTTTCAGTTTTACACAACTAAAGTTTTCTTTTTTTACGTCCTATCTTCACGTCGTTCCAAAACGGCAATAAACTGAAAACTAAAGTTTTACCGTCGGCTTCGCATTTTTATGTTTTCCTCAATGTTTTTTTTTTTATCTTTGTCTATTCATGAAGAAAATAATCAAAACTCTATCGTATCTACATATATATGGGCAAGAATTATATTTTTCCATAGTCTCAAAGTATGTCGACGCAAGCGAGTGACGAATGATAAATTTATTGTTTTAGATGCATTCTTGCGTATCGCGATACGCGGCAGTTTAAATCGAATACCCGCACGGTACGGCACGCATTGGCCCGCAATACATGCCGCAAATCAGCCTCGGTATTTTATAAGTCGATTAAGCGCGTGGTTTTGATATATCTGGTCAAATCGTGATGCACGCGACTGGTCCCACAATATATATACAAATCTACCAATTGATGAATAACATTCTGTAGAGAAACATTTGATAAAGGAATTAGTAAAATATTGTATGCACTGCTTCTTCTAACAGCAATATGTTAAATTGTTCTTTCCTTTTATCGGAGCGAATTGAAATACATTATAATTTTGTCCAAAATAATAACTTTTATTATATTATATACATAATTATTACTATTATATTATATATATAATTTTATTGTGCAAAACATTTTTACGTTAGAACGTATAAATATTGTGTTTGCTGAAGAATTAATTTTTCTAAACATTGCATATATGTTTCGATACTAAAAATCAATTTTTCTTATACTATAGAAAGTTTAACTTAAATTTATTGTATATCCGTGCAATTATTAGAGATAATATAATTTCTTAAAAACAAAGGTATAATCCTTGTAAATTATAGCAACATTTATTCAATGAATGGATGCATAAAAAGTGCCCTTGTTCAATGATCCGATACGACAGTGTCATCGTTCGTCGAATCGAATATGGATATTGGGTGAATTGGTCTCACAATGGTGCAGATCAATTTCAAATAGAGATAGAAAAGACACGAATCGTTGTTATATCTGACTTTTTGTTTCCACATTTGGTCGCCACGTTCACATAACTGAAGGTTTCATTGTAAGAGTTCAAAGAGTTTTCTCCAGACCGCCCGTTCTTATCAGGCTCTTAGACTGAACGAAATTGGACATAACGGAAAGGACTTGTCACGTCGGAAGATAACAAAGAGGCAAAGTGTATTTTACGAGACCGATTGTAAAGATGAAAAGAAAAAAGGTTAGGTTAGCCTTTCCTAATTTTTGTGGAATATAATTTGAAATA
>NW_017259457.1:228872-229602 GCF_001594045.1 Atta colombica
ATGGCAAGAGAAGAAAGAAAGATAAAAAAATATTTGAAATATTTTTGAGAATAATTGTAAAAGTAATATTGGTACAAAATCTTTCTAATTCTAGCAAAATATCTCACAAAGAGCAACTTTTGATTGTTCAAGAAAAATTGTTTCTTTCAATAGAAATAAATAGTCTAGACTTATATAGATCGTTGTCATCGTCGAAATAAATTACAGTTTGATTGGATATAAATCGTACGCGGGATACATAAATGTAAGTTGACGACGCAGTTGATCGCAGTTGATATTGAACATATCAGGATGCGTTAATTGTGATGGGAAAATCTAAACGAAGTCATATTCTCGGTGTATGATGGGGTAATATCAACCGCATGGTCGGAATGTTGGAAGGGAGGAGCCATCAAGAACACAAGTGGGCGAAAGAGTGGGTGGAATTCGCATAAAGCTGTGGCAGCCGCGCTCTGTGTAGATAGCAGTAAAAAGAGGAACGACAAAGCGCATACCCCACGACGGAACACCTGCTCTCTGCGGCACGTATGGAGAATGGACGGGGTGGGGGAGAGAAAGATTTGCGTTTCCGATCCGAGAGAAACGGCTTCCCCTAGCCGCGCACTCACCCATTCCCTCTCTCACGCGCGCACCTCGTTACAATGGTCGATGTAGCCTATATGAGAGGCAGAAAGAGAGAAAGAGAGAGAGAGAGAGAGAGAGAGAGAGAGAGAGAGAGAGAGAGAGAGAG
>NW_017259457.1:229702-238039 GCF_001594045.1 Atta colombica
AGAGGAGAGACTCTTTCCACCACTAGGTTGCCAGGACGACCCATCTCACGCATCTCGAAATCTTAAGAATTGCCACCGCCGTACCTGGACCAACCATGAACACGAACGGTGTCGGGTAAACGGCCGGTCGATCGAGCTACTCTGATATTTTTCTATATGCAGGGTATACCCAGGCTTAATGCGTTTATTCTCGTCCAGTGTTGGATAAAATATTCGATTAACATAGATAATGATTTCGCGGATAATTGATGTATGTATTTATATAAAAGTCCTCTCTTTTTCTCTCCTCATTCTTATACTCATGCATTTTCTCTAGAAATGTTATTTTTAAGCGCATATTAAAAATTTAAATATTTGTTACTAAAATATATATATTATGCACAATATTTACATCGCCTTAATTAATTCATCTCCAGCAGCTTTGATTTTCAATTATAAATAACAAAAATGAAAAATTTTTAGTAAACTTTGGAATTTGATTCGTATATTCATATTTTTAAACTTTTTGTTATTATTATATACGTACAATTGAATTTTCATTATCAAATTTCCGTTATATATACATCTTACTCAGTCAACTTTTATCGTTTCTAACGAATTTAGTTTGAGTTATACAAATAACTATATAATTTTTGTTGCGTATTTAATTTCACATAAATATTTTCTAATAAAATAAATTCTTAACTTTACGAAATTATTTATATAATTATTTTATTAAAAACTAAAAAGCTGTGATAGTAGACTAATAGAACAACGAAATGTTCACTGAGGAAATATATAAAGATCGTAAAAAGTTTCTAGTTTGAGAAAATACACGATACTCAGCGCATTCTGTATATGCAATGCACGAAATTTTACAGATATTAAAGGAATACAAGGCAAATACATTTACCGGAATTAAAAGTACGCCTGGATCTTACATTGTAGAAAACAACGAAGAGAAGCAACGTCCTAGTTGCTACGTTGCGTTTCGCGATAGCGAAATTAGGAGGATGAAAAAATTGTGGAGTATTTTTTGAAAGAGAGATATCTAAATTAAAAGAGATATTTAAGAGTATCTTTACTGCCTTTAAAAATATATAAATATATAAATATATTGTTAAGAATAAAATCGTACAATTTGGAAGTTTCTAATAGAAAATATTTGAAATAATAATTGAAAATCAGAAAATTTTATTCTTAACAATATTTCTTCAAAAATAATAAACATATTTTCTTTTACATATTTTATTCTGCAACGAGTTTCTATGAAACAGTAAATAAATTTTCAAAAAAGCAGAGAGAAATACAATTACTGACGATTTTGTAATTTGGGGACTATCCTAAAGACAACTAAGAAAATTAAATACTTCAATATTTTGAAATTATATAGATATAGACTCTATGAAATTGCTACTTGGTTCGAAAATGTTTTAAACACCTCCGTTTAATGTTGTAAACGTTGTCAAGATTATTGCAATCTGCTTTCGTAGCTTTCAAAGAAACTTATTGACAATGACGACTGCGTAATTCAATTGAAATGTTGACATCAAGCAAATTTTAATTATTGTCACCTGTCATGATATATCCTTGACGAGCTTACAGAAATTGTCGGTGGAAGTTTATTCGAGAATTCGCGTACGCTGCAGAGAACGCCAACTGGAAACTATTTTGAAATTATTTTCACGCTTCACGGTTCGCTCGCGCTAAAAGCCAGCTTTTGAGTTCTAAAGAGAGAGACTTGCGTTCTCTACTTTAGCCCAACTAATAGACAGAAACATGCGCGCAATTGGCTTCAAAGCTGAAATAGATGAAATCCCGATCATTCTCCAGCACACGAAGGTTTCATGCTCTTAACACGAAATACTGTGACGGCACAATGATGATCCGATCGTAAACTTTGCTTTGTACAGGTGAAAGTTGACGCATCTTATCAAAGAGATAAGCGCAACAAAGATAGCGGTGTAACGCGGTATGCCCTCTGGACTGTAGTAGTAGTGTCTTAACACATCTTGACAGTCATGAGAAAAAAAAATGGGGGGGGGAGAAAGACAGTGGTGCACAAGTGAAATAAGAGTGTCGTGTACCTGCTTCGAGAGTAGATCTTTGTTAAACTTTAAGTAACGGAGAGCCTGGTGAATTTTATTTGACACCTGATGAATGTGCCCGTGCCATGGAAGGGTAATGAGAATTCCGGGATCGCACGAGCATAGAAGTCAAGTATGAAATATCCTTGGTACGAATAATGAAATAACCGACGCGCTGTATTAGTGATGTACGTTAGCGCTACAATGCGAAATTTCTTCCAAAATATATATGGGATAATGCTGAATAATCGTCGGATATAAGATTAATCATCCGTAGTACATTTAAATGACATCCAAGGTGCAATACTCCTAATGAAGCAACCTCATCAATAACAGATTAATCTTGCTATATAAAACGTTGATTTGCGTTGCAACGAAAATTTGTACATTTTTATTCGAAAAACCGTTTAAATCTAAAAGATAGGTTAGATTCTATATGTACGTATTACATATAGGATCTTTACTTTACATATAGGATACTTTGCTTCTATTAGTAATAATTGGTTGATATATGGTAGCAAATTAGTAGCAATCACAACAAAACAATTTATTATTATATATGTATTTACAAATCACTTATTAAAGATACTGAGATACGGCCTGTTAAATTAACAAAATCCTTTCTCTCAGTTGTACTCTGTTAGATGTACAACAGCTTTAGAATCATAACTTATGACTTATATGCCATACATGACGTCATACGGATGTATCAACTAATGCATATTACATTATCGGACAATGTTATTTACATACACAAATTGACTGCATCATTCGTATCGATGGAATAATGAAAAGAATGTAGGTAGAATAGAGACGTCATTCCCCGATATAGCCGGTAAAGTATAAATTAAACGAGATGCATCAAATAATAGCATTGTTATAGCTTGCATAGCTTGCACATATATGATGTCCCTTTGAGAACACGATTCCTCGAATATTTTGTTTGAGTTTAATGTGGAATAGAATATCATATAACACAAAGTTCTTAACTCAATTTGTTTGCGAATTATGGACTACTGCGTAGTGAAATGCCGGAAAAGGGTATAAATTGAATTTGAAAACATAGTTTTCTTTCAAAACACATTTTCTCAAGTATTATTATGTTATTCGATAAATTTATTCGATCACGAAAATCACAGAATTTTAACTACGATAAATACATTTGCTTAATATCATCGTAATATCTTCTAATATATAATTATTTTTTCATAATACCTAACACAATTCTATAATAATTACTAAATTTATCACCGACACAACATTTTAATATTATATATTTACTTCAAGATTATAATTGCTTTCAATTAAAAGTTGTATGGGAAACAAACATTACTAATAACTTTTAATAATAACTCATGTTATATACAACATGCAATATTTATAATATGACAAAAATGGAGGCAAGAAACTGAACTTAAAAAAATAATGGACTACGTACTCGTATATGCGCAAACAGAAGGAATGGCTACCCCGTCGCGGCAACGATGATATATGATTCGCTATAATCTACATACTATATCGAGCATTGGCATGAATGAGAATTAAATCTGACGATTTAACACGAGAAAAAAATAAAGATTATACAATGACGATTATAGGTCGAAATAAAGCGATTTCTCAGAAACGCGATATTTCTTGGCTTTGAGATGCGACGTGGCGCCGTCTCTCACACAAGTCTCGGCTTATCGTGCAGAAATGTGACACGACTACGAACACGATGACGTACGCAGCCTCCGCCGCTTATCCGTCCTCAAGTGATGAGAATGAACTTGAATGATTCCCGCAATGCGAAAGACGTGGGATATCGCATTGCATTTCTTTGTAAAATCTGACTCGCAAAGCATTCCTCGATTTCCTCGTAAATTCTGCGGGATTATTGTATGTAGACAGACGGAAGATTGGCTAGAACGTAATGTTTTCTTTATTACGACAATCGATAAAATGTATCGGAAAAATTATGTCGGATTGTATTTTCTCGCACAAATACGTTTCTCAGTCGGTTTACACTCGATGTACACTCCATATATGGCACGCTAAATTAACACTTTGACCGTCCTTCGGAAAAACCGAAGGCGAGTTTCATATTTTTCCATCGTGATGTACAGAGCACTCTCCTATTTCAAAAGTGACACGAGTGAAAAGTATGAAATTCATAGAGAAGAAACTGTAAAAACGCGAAACGCAATTATCAATTTCTATTATTCGTATACGCTTATTTTTTTAACGTTGCGTTTATTTATCTTATGTACACTTTCTAAAAACGTAAGTACATACGTACAAACGTAAGTACATACCGTTCTAAAAATAATTTTGTCGGACCAAAAAGAAAATCAAAAGAATTATGTAGCAATCTCAAGCCTGATAAGCAATACTACAAAAAGTGTTTTTAATATTCTAACACAACAGTTTGAGCGTCCTGTACATAATCGTTTTGATAGTCCAATAAAATTATTTTTAGGTCCAGGTAAATTTTTAGATACCTCAGTAAAATTGTTTATTAACTATTATGCCCAATTATATTGCAACCTTGGATATTTTTTAAAATTAAAGTAATTATTACAATACATGTATAATAACGCGTATATATTAGCCAATATTATTCATGAAAAATTAAATCAACCGACGCGACGCGATGCAACATTGGATCGGTGATATATCTCCCGAAAGGATTAAATCACTTCTCACCGAGACCGTGAAACATGAACACATAACGGGCATTACCCGGTGTCGTTCACAAGGTGTCGTTTCACGGTACGAGAGAAAGCGGCAGGGGGGACCGCGCGCGATGGACGATCGCGCACTTCCCCGCCAGAAACTAACGTGCGTGCGTGTATTTCAATCAATCAGCGCTACAAAAAAAACCCCCGCAACGTCGTGAAATGAATGCACGTGTCAAAACCTATCCGACAAAACCTATCATCGAAAGCTATATCTCATCGAGACTGCCGATGTGACAGAAACGGCGATCTATCTATCGTCATGACGATGCAGTCATCGTCATTCAGTCATCGTCTTTCTCTACATAAACACTCATGAATTATTATGTCACATCGTTCCTCAATTTATGAAAGAAGAGAACGTTTCATGTAAATGCAAAGCATATCTACAAGTGTAAAATTTCTGTTAACTTTAACTTCTTTAATTCTAGAGCTGCGTTTCTCCACGTCACGTCGTAGAAAATTATAATATTTATATATGGCATATTCAGAAAAAAATAGAGAGCATTTGAAAGAGTTTAGTGGAGAGCTATGTAAGAAAATTATCTTTATATTAGCTACACTAGGACAGTCTCTGTCATAAGTAACACAATAAGTATAATTTCAATTCGTCTTTTATAATAATTATAAAATATAGTGTGGAATTTCAGAGCTAAAAAGAAAAGATTTAACATCGATATTACATTGTATTCGTTTTTTCGCATTATCTAAGTATTAGTACAGTAGTACTCCAGAAATTCTCTATAAAAATGACCAAATTTATAACGGCTGTAAGATATAATTTGACTTTGATTGAAATTAAGCGTAACTCCAGTAATACATAAAAACAGTTGACATAAACGTTACGAATACGTGTTATCTGTTACATGGACATAAAAAAAGTTAAATCATATGCTGATATATATCATCAACATATAATATTAAATCATATTACATCAATCATAAAATCTAGACATATCGCGAGTATTAAAAAGCCTCATTCCTTAACAAGTTATAGAGTTACTAATATTTCGCGTATTATAACAGTAACATTAGACATGATGGTTTTATTTGGATTACAAAACACTGTTGAAACTCGATGAAGCGAGGTTTTCAATAACTCTTCATATTTCCCCCGGGGATGCTGCGTGTGAATACGAGAGATAGCTGACAATGAAAGTCGGAGATATTACACGAGGGATGGGGTGGAATTAATTTAACACAGCAACAACCGTGAGTTTAAAATCCCAGTGGCTCCTCAATGGTTCATCAAAGATCGTTCAGAACTGCGAATTCGATGAAATGCTGTGACTTTTTCTTCAGAAAAAAATCACTTTACACAGTTAACATAATCTACATTTCAATAATATTCGGGTAACAACAAAATTAATAAAAAGAAAGCTGACTTTATAAAAGCTAATCTAATAAAATAAAGCATGGAGTAGTCGGTAACTGATTTTGAAAATCGCAGATATATTGCACGCGGAGAACAAAGGATTAATTTAATTTAATTAATTCTAAAGTAGAACGTTAGAAATACACAAATCGATTAAATTCGATGCTTTTATTATACCTAAAAGTGCTTTTACTGTACTGACTTCCAAATAGTACAACCTTCTATTCAAATAATATAGTCCATGCACGTAAGATATTTTGGAGAATGAAAACAGATTTCGCAAGAAATTATTTTATTTTTATATTTGTATACACGATGAACATTTATATTGTATATATTTTTTCAACATTGTATAAAAGCAGAGAGTAAGCAAAGATTCATCTTAGCTAATATTTTTCTTTTCTTTCACATAAAAACTCTAAACTTCAAAACTCAATTGCGATGAAAAATATTTTCCTGTTACATTGCGCTATTCTACAAATTACTAACATTTCCAGTGATATGGAAAATATCAATATAATGGTCTTATTTTCTTGCAGAAATCAGTAGAAAATAGATAATTTTTCTATTGATCTCTTTTTTCTTTTCTCTAAACTATAAGAGAAAATGCGGTAGTCGAATTCAGCTTGAATTGAGAATAGAATAGGAACAGAAGAAGCTACAAAACGAAGATTGATATTATATATGTGTCAAACGAGATAGAGAAGGAGGAGTTTACAAAAAGTGTAACCCTTGTTGGGAGCCAACCTTCCTCGAGAGAGAGAGAGAGAGAGAGAGAGAGAGAGAGAGAGAGAGAGAGAGAGAGAGAGAGAACATGGGATCGTCCGAAGAACAGAACAGGAATAAGGGACGAAGAATAGAAAAGGAACAAAGAAAACTTCTCTGATCCCTCTCCTGCACGTCACCGAGAATGCCAGCCATCTGGCATCATGCCGTAATTCCCTGCGACGACTATAAATGCCTGCCGGACTGTACACAGTGGAATGGCGCCTGCCATTTGAAATTCTATTCTATGAAGTGTCCTTCTCTGCTGCACCATCATTTTTCCCATATACGCAACATTGGTGTATTAAATCGTGAATGTTACCATCAATGAAGTGCCGCAGTCAAATACGACACAATATTTTTTTACCTATTATGGATGTCACGTTTCTTAAATCTTTCTTTAAAAATGTTTATACATTGTTATTACACTCTAAATTTTTGGGAGTGAAATTTTCACTTTTAGAGAGTGAAGAATCACTACAAATGGGAGTCAATTTTCAATCTATGTGGAGGGTAAATAATTTCACTCTCCAAAGAAAGAGATATTGAAATTTCACTCTAATAAATGTTAAGCCTCTCTACATCTAATCTAAAAATTATTAGGCTCTATATATTGATGTGTTTTTGCATAAAACGAATGAATACGGCAGAAAAAGCATCACTCTGTCTCATGCAACGAGACTAACTGCTAAGGATCATTAAAATTGATTTTTTAGGTTAAGAAATTTACTCCTAAAGGAATGAAGTGAAGTTCACTCCTTGCCGAACTGGCGCAATTCTCACTTTTCTTAGAGTGAAATTTTACTCCAAAAAGAGTGTGTATTTGGATTTTCCAACTCGTTAAGAATTAATTGTCTCATTTGCTCAGGTTAAAATATTTTTTATTACTATTAGGCATCGCGGAAAGTTCATGTCGTTTTTTCCTCTAAACATCTCTTAAACATCTCTTGAAAAAACAACACGAATTTTCCGTGATACCTAATATATTTTAATATTTATATATAAATATTAATAACATGGCTTTTGCTTTATATTTTAAAATATATCTATTATCTCACACACATACGCACACGCACACGCACACGCACACGAACACGCACACACACACGCACACACAACATACACACACTTCAAAGTGTAATTTAAAGAAATGTTTTTAATAATAATACATCTTTGTAATAATCATAAAAAAATATCAAATAAAGCAACTGAAAAACACTATTTTAAGCAAAAAATGAAACGATCAACCAACATGATAGTAAATAGTATTCGTAAAGGATAGCAGTAAGATAAGTCAAGGATTTTAATGAGGAAATTGCTCGCTTCTGTATAATCAAAAGCAATACAGTTTCTCTCTGTCAATCTTTTCATTAAACTTTATCGCGATTATTATATCATAACGTTATTGTTGATA
>NW_017259457.1:238139-239777 GCF_001594045.1 Atta colombica
TCACTAAGTTCAAAATTGTTCCCCTAACAAAACAAAAATATCACATAACATTGGATTAATATGTCAGTCTTTAATATGTGAAAAAGAATTCTTAGTACATATGCATGCTTATGCAATTCTCTCAGATCGTTTCGTCTCAATACGAAAAATATCCATGCTCAAGACATGATAAATCTAAAATTTTTCATTTGAAAAGCGCTTCTAGATTTATGAATTCTTAAAATATTTCCATATTTTGTTAAAGCAAGAAAGAAGGGTACGCTTAAAATATTATAATATTAAAATTGATGATCAAAATATTAAAATGATAATATTAAAATGATTCAAAATTATATATTCAAAGGACATGTCTTTCATTTGTATCATATGTGTTTAATAAAATTTGAACTTTTTATTTATTAAATTCAGAACTGCAGTTGCAGTTATATATATAAAAGTTATATATATATAAATTTATAACATCTTCAACATTTATCAATTATATCAATAATCAGCATATACGTAAAACGCGCGGCATAACGAATTGTATTAATTCACCGAATTTTAAAAGTTGTATAATTCATCATTCTCATTCTTTTCGTGACATAATTGGAAACAGTGTAACTATCTTTTAAAAATAAAAAAAAATTATAAAAAATAAAATACATTAATTCATTCAAATGTATACATATACACGTATGCATATACATGTACGCATACATATACACAAAATAAATCATCTTCAGAAGTTTTTCAGTTTCTTGTATCTGATTCCGACGAATAGTATCGGAAATATTTGCCCACTCACTTTTCACGATAACGACTATATAAGTTATGCATGAATTGAGCTTATGGTGAAAAGCGAAGTTTTTGATGCATATCCAGAGTAAAATCCGTTGATAGCATCCGTTGATGCATATCCAGAATAAAATCTGTTGATATTAGAGAATATATATATTTTTTATTATTCTTTATACATTGCTCTTTATACATTGTTCTTCTAACTAAAACACAATACTTAAAAATTATTGTATACAATTAACGAATTTAATTTTATGATGCATTTGATTGAAAGTGGATTACACGAGCGAGAACATCTCTCGTTAATATCCACATTACAATCATCTCATTATTAAGAAAAGAAATATGATGAGTAAAGGAAACTTTTCCACATAATCATTAAAAAAAAAAGATTACAATCTCCATGGAGTAATTATCCGGTTATTGGTAATAATTACTTTACTTCCTAGGTAATATAATATAACTTTCTTGCTACAGGTTATATCTTCGTTTAATAATTGCTGTAATTTTTATTTTCACTTATACTATATATGTATACATAATGTATACATATTCACAAACGTTTATTTTTGCATTTTTACATTAGCAAATATAACATATATCGGGTGTATATTTTCCGATATTCATTTTAATCTCAACAAATAAACATTTTGAAAATACTCAATTTTACAAAAAAATATTCCATATGAAACTTGTATAGATAAATGGCGACATCTATCTATTTGGAATGTTTTTTGGTAAAATTGCATATTTTTGAAATATTTGCTGTTAAGATTAAAATCAATTATTCTGTATGTGCACACACACACACACACACACACACACACACACACACACACACACACACACACACACACA
>NW_017259457.1:239877-245061 GCF_001594045.1 Atta colombica
TACACGCACGCACGCACGCACGCACGCACGCACGCACACACACACGTACATTGCTGCGATATTATAATTGCATTACATTACTCTTGACAACATTGTCACAGGCTATCAAAATGTTAATTAATCGGCTGTAAAGAATCTCAAACTTAAATCCACGGATCAAACATCAGTAATGGAAATAAGATTCTTCTTTCATCTGTTATCGTTTCCTGCCGTTCTCTTGAATGAAACGCGTTCAAGACAACATTAGCGATACAATGCGATACGACGCGATGCGACGCCACATCATGCTCTCACACCCTCGTCGTGTCGCACGTGCTGCATACGTAATGCGCATCGACGCAACGAACAAAGCGAGACGCAAGTGCATATCGTCGAATCACGATGGATGGGACAACCAAGGGGTGCTAAGCTCTCTGTGCATATATGCATTTAGAAAGTATTTGAATTATTGATGCCACAAAAAAATTGCAAAGCCATCGATCGAAGCCTATTTTATGTTACATGCCTGACGAACAGATTCGAAATAAACAGAGATAATAATAGCAAAGTAAATTAGGTCACGACATATTCCCTCATAGAATACCCTCGCCCTTATATTTTTTCTTTCAATAATTTAAAAAGATATTTAAGAAAGATATAATTTTTTATACTTTCTGAATATGCAGCAGATGGAAAGTTAAGACACACATTAAATTTATGGTTGTAAAATTAATAATTTGCTTTGATTCCTATTTATTATTCCTACATCTTCAAATATTTCCAAATCTTCATCTATTAAATGACAAGATAAATAGTATAAATAGTTGTATTGCTATCAGTATTGCCTATCTTCGCACAATATTATGCCAAATCTGCACTATTCCTATGACAATTCGTCGTCTACTATCTATTATAGACTTTATAAGTAAAACGAATTTTTCTTATTAGAATCAAAGGACATATATGAAATATAATAAATAAAAAATGTGTTTTAGCATTTGCTAATTTTGCTACTTCTATATCAGGCATCTATATATAGATTTAGTTTTCATTCTTACTCTTCTTATTATCTTTAAATTAAGCTCGAATTATCTTACTTTCACTCTTCCGCTATATACTTATTACGCGATTATTCATAAAAACATAGGTAAAATAAAATATATAGGTATAAATAATGTGTAAATGTATGTATGTTATTCCTATTGTATGTTTATTCTTCGGAGCCTTTCATCAAAATTAAGAATTGATAAATAACGTAAATGCAAGTGCAGAGTATCCATAAAGATCTCTGCACTCAAAAAAGTGATCTTACAGTTATAGCAAAAATTATCTAAGTACGAAAAATTAGCTAAAATAGATAAATTTCTAACGAGTATTGCGATATTGGATATGTATTGCATCTAATCATATAAATGATAGAATTTAGATTTGTGTTATAAATTCTATGCATATGATACATAATTTTCTATTAGATACAAAAAACAATTCTAGCTGGAGCAGCAAAATATTTTTTGCGTGTGATCTGGATTAAATCTGAATGATCTGAATCTGCGCGGATAGTTATCATTGCAGGTAAAAATGATAACATACGTAATTTGTCTACGTATAAAACGAATACGCCGGCGCACAAAAAAAGAGTATCTAGATCTTCTCCGCTGCAGTATTTTTTACGTTAATGATTACGCTTATATATTGTATCTTCCGCAACGGAAAAATCTCCTCTTTAAAATTAAGATAATGAAAAATCGACATAATAGCGAATAGAACGAGTAGAATTGAATAAAATTTGTTATAACTGTTGTCAATTTTCATAAGTATGTCGTTAAATTTAGATATACAGGGTGTCTCGCAACTTTCCTCTATCGCACTTTTTTCTTAAGAATATATTTTTGAGGTAATTTTGAGATGAAAATCCCAATCAATGAGATCAAAATCCCACAAAAATGTCAAGACTGCAATAATTTTTGAATTCTGATTGATTAAAGATAGTGTGTAATTCGAAATAATGTGTGTATTATACAGTATACTGTTATATTTTCGTATTAGGATTTTCGCTTTAGAATGTTTAAAAGAATGTTTAAAAGAAAAATAATAATAGAGACTATAAAAGTAAAATGGTTTTTGACCTATAAGCATTTAAAGTTAGTATATAATTCAAAAAATTATTGTAGTCCCGACATTTTCGTATCAGGATTTTCGTCTCAAAATTCTCAAGAATATGTCCTTAAAAGAAAATACGATAGTTGCGAGACACCCTGTAGACTTCAAATATAGATTTTAAATTCGCTACCAAAGAAGTACATCGAAAAATCTTTTAATTATAAGAATGTCAAATCCAAAAGAAAAAAATAGTCCAATTGTTATAACAAATGTACACAAACTTTCAACAATTTTATTTCAGTGAAAGTTTTGTTTCTTTTTTGTATCTTGATACTTTTCTTAAGGCGTTCTCCAAACGGTATGATCAACATTAGCAAATATCATACACATACGTGACATACATAATTATCCATATTGAATGTAGTCAATATTTAGTGAATGTGTGCAAAGTTGGCGTATACATAAAGTCATCGTCTGGAGGCGCCTTTATATTAACAATATGATTCTGTGATTAGTTTAAAACAAGATTGTAAAGCGCAAGAATGAAATTGTTAAAACGTTGCTGCAATCAAAATTTTATTTTTAGGTATAAAAATACATAAAATCAAATTTTTAATAAATTCACATTTAAATGGATTATAATCTCAGGAATTTAATCGAGACAAATTGATCGTAATTTGCGAGAAATGACCAAGCAGAATTAATTCACGATATTCTCTAAAATATTTATAATTCGCAAATGTTATATCATATCGGTGACGTTTTATTATTTGTAAACGTAAACATATTCGAATTATTATTCGGGACATATAAATTACACTCTAACGATTCTGCGATACAATTTCCACATCAGATACGTGTTTTAATGCTTGAAAACTAGATTGAAATAATAGCTATTTACGGAATTCCGCGTATTAAAATCTTGTATCATATTATCATTTACTTAAAAAATAAATATATCAGACTAATGTCAAGAGATTATAGAATGATGTTTAAACGACGAGAAATTTTCGGCAGTCTGTGTAAAAGACAGATTGATTGATTGCTTTTATTTATTAGTTCTAGTAAATCCTCTAAGAAATACAAAATGTAAATACAAAATTGATTAAGTAAATACGTAGAATAAGAATTGCAGTATAAACGCAGTAGTAACGCAGTGAATGCCGAACTAGCGTATTATAAAAAAAAATAACGTGACAAAATGATAACAACATAAAATAAAGATAAAATATAATAAAATGAAAAATAAAATAGAAATAATACAAAGAAATAAAGGAAAATAATAGTAAAATAAAAACAGAGAGAGAGAGAGGGGGGGGGGGGAAGGGGGGAGGGAGGAAGGGAGAGGGAGGAAGAAGGAAGACTTCGTAGGCTCTCTCTTTTGATGGGCAGAAAGAAAAACGGAGAAAAACGACGCATATGAAACGAAATGGCGAGTAGTGTGCAAGACTTACCGGCAATGGCGACGAATAGGAAGAATATCCATGTATCCATGAGTCTGCCGGTCGAGAAGAAGCCGCCACTGCCGCTGCTTCTAGCTGAGAAGCTTCGTCTGTCCATCACGCGCTGAGACGCATCTCTGATTTGACACTCGAGATTACACTCCTCCTTTCGATTCCGCAGCCAATACACATCAACCGATCCGCGCCGTATCGCGCGAATCACTGAAAAATCCTTGGAACGGACGAGCGCGCGGGGGCGCGCGCGCGCGCGCGCGAGTCGTCTCTCACCCAACTTCACTCGAGTCTCAACGGAACGGAAATCTGTCCTGTCGCGTTCCAGTGTTCTTCCTTCACATCGTATACTCGTATATTACAACGTTCTTGCATGCACGAAATGACAGGAACGACGGCGACGCTCTCGGCAGTCGCGCGCACCGCCTCCTCGCGCGTGCCCACGACGTGCGCGTCTTATGATACGCGTGCGTGAATACGAGTTTACGCACTCTACCTTCGTCGTATGTACATATATTAGATGTGTACGTACGCGTTATGTCGAACGTGGTTGAACGTGGTCGAATGCGTCGTCCGCTGGATAACGTCTATACGTAGTACGTGTAGTACGCGTAATACGAGAGATGTCAAGTTGCACTACCGGCGCTCGCGACGCGTGCCGAAGCTGGACAAACAAACACTATGACGACGAAGATGACGGAGACGACAAACAGCGCGTACTTGGTCGATGACGTTTTGGTGAACGGCGAGATTACGCGCGCCAGACGAAAGAATGAGGGACAGAAACCAAAAAAGAAAGAGGAAGAGAGAGAGAGAGAGAGAGAGAGAGAGAGAGAAGAGGAGAGAGAGAGAGAGAGAGAGAGAGAGAAGAGGATAGAGAAGAAGATAGAGAAAACGTAAGGCGAAGGAAACGACGTCCCTCGACGACGTGGAGCGCAGCGGCGTGCGTACGCGGACCGTCGTGCTCTCACCGCCGCGTTACCCGGAGTATTGACCGACTCTGCTCCTGCTTCGACACAGCGCGGCGTGGTGCGGTGCGGTGCGGGTGAAGAAGAGGGGATGACCGAAGCGCGAACGTGGAGAAGAGAGTCAGCGGAGCGGAGAGGAGAGGAGAGGAGAGCGGAGCTGAACGAAACTGAACGGAGCAGGCCGCAGGCATGCTCCGTATTGCCGACTGCCTCGTAACTGGTCTTACGGGCTGTGCGCGCACCGCGCAGGCGCGCGCCTCAAATTTCGTACTTCATCAGCGCGGCAGCTCCAACCTCCGCTAGTCCGCTCCCCTCTGACCTGTCCCCGTTCTCGTTCCCATTCCCGACTGTTCGTCCAGGCAGCTAGCCAGCCGGCCGGCGCGACGCGACGCGACGCGATGTGCAACGTTGAGAATTGAGAATCTGTTTATGTATTTTATGGCACGAATGTGTCTACACATGTATACGTATTCGTGCGACTTATGCGAATTAAAATCGAAAACTGATCGCGGCTACGAGCAAGAGTCATTAAACCATGGTTCAGTGACAGCTCGCATCAGTCGCCGCCGCATCGTTACATTGACACATACCTTATATCGACGTAAATATTAATAGAAGTAGAGGTGTATTGTTTCTTCCCTCCCTCTCCCCCCCCCCCCCCCCCCCCCCCTCCCCCCCCCCCC
>NW_017259457.1:245161-246669 GCF_001594045.1 Atta colombica
CTCTCTCTCTCTCTCTGTCTCTGCGTAAAATATTAAACATTCCTCGTACTTTTCTTCATAATATGATTTATTATTGTTAAACTATTTTATTAAACTAAGAAAATAAAATATCAAATCGATAACTTTGATAAATACGACAGTTCAATCCATAAGAATTTTTATCTCTTTATCCCTTTCGGTGTCAAATCTGTAGTAACCATTTTTTATGAAATTCGACCTATTTACATGCATTTAGTATTTATTTAAATTTCTCTCTGTTTAAAATCAAAATGTACATGTATGCTGAAAGAGTATTAATATATGTATAATTGATAATATAATTAAAGATTGCTCTGTATGATTTTAATATATGATATATAAATAACAATTAATAATGAAAGATATACATTTATTCAGAAACGGCGGAAGACTTGCGTGTCAATATGAACGAAATTATAATACGCGAGCTACAATTTGTGTTTTATTCCTGAGCGTTGTTTTACAAAATTAATATGAGATTATGAAGAATGTATATTATGCTTCGATATTCTTGATTATTAATGAAAATATATAAAACTCGCTCGTTGATATTAAGCTGTGAAATATGGCGCACACCTATAGAGATAACGTTCTGATATAAGCACAATTAATGTCGGAATAAAGTCAAGACTATGAACGCGTTTAATCCGCCGTATTCTTTCGGTTACCCGAGAGATGAAAACTTTTATCTCGCTTGATATCACGATAAGGCATTAACAACGCTATATACCGACAATCTCGACCATTGTTAAGAAAGAATTCTATGGACGGGAGGACGCGCGCGTTTACAGGGAGAGTATTAGACTTTTTGTTAATAATAAGATATTTCCCCACGGACAACACGGTTGCAAATCTCTCTCTTTCTCTCTCTCTCTCTTTCTCTCTCTCTCTCTCTCTCTCTCTCTCTCTCTCTCTCTATTTTCTCTCACTTTATGGTAGTGACCCATTTTTTATTCTTCTTTTTTATGCAAATGCACACAATTGCCCGAGATACACATAAAAGTAGAAATGGAAAAATAATCGTCGGAAACGTGTAATACGTCAAGCTGGACATATTTTTCCAATATTCCATCTTGATATCTCATCGACACAATATATGTTAGCTAGAAAGAAATCAAGATGCGAGATGAAAAGATAATAGAACGACTATAATAATACTTTTAATGTTTTAGTGGCACAAAATAGTTGTCCTTATTTATCGCATCGCAGCTGATTCTTATCGTTATAAAACTTCGATTATTTTAAACATGCTTATTTTAAACATGCGCATGCGAATTATAACCAATGCCACAATGTCCGGAACGCTTTGACGATCAATATTTTGAGGATTCCGTATTTCTATAAGCGTTTCTCTTGACACGAATCTGCTTTCAGATTTGAAAGATATAGTAATCGTCGAGTGTCATTTAGCCTGACATTTAACCTCCGTTATATGTGTGTGTGTGTGTGTGTGTGTGTGTGTGTGTGTGTGTGTGTGTGTGTGTGTGTGT
>NW_017259457.1:246774-248866 GCF_001594045.1 Atta colombica
TGTGTGTGTGTGTGTGTGTGTGTGTGTGTGTAAAAGAGGTTTTAAATGAAACATGATTCTTCGTGACAGTAAAATCAGTCTCGGCGTCTTTCATGATTTTATTTATATTTCTATTTTTGTATTTATCCATATAAATTATAATTTCTAGAAAATTTCGATCATTTATAAATCTATTTATAAAAATATATTTGCGACGCAATAGAAAGAAAACATTTCAATATATACATATTATTCATTTATTTGTAAATTTAGATATTTTTTCATTCCTATTATTTTTTCTAATATCTCGACATCTTATCAAATAACCAAAGTTTGCCCTATTCTTCCACAAGATATTAATTAAACTATTAATTTAACATGACAAGACTATTCCTTAATTAGTGTCATACGTTTAACTACTTCTCTCTTTCCTACGGAGAGCTGATACTAGTGGTTGCGCATAGACCGCTTCTATTTAATCTCCATTTCTCATCACATTATCACATCACATTCAGCAAAGCTAAGCACGAAGGTACACATTCACTCGAGAACGAATGCAGCTAAAGGACTAGACATATTTGAACTAGCACAAGCAGTTTGCTGGACCGAGTGATATCAGTGAGGGAATTAATGCGTCATAAAGAGCTTGGAATTTATAGCAATGTAAAAAGAGTTCTCTCTGTTCTTAATACTCATATATATGTATATATATATATATATATATATATATGTAAAAATATAGAATATGTATGTTGAAAAAAAGAAAGATTCACATGTTTCTTATATTTACTTCTGCAAATCAATTTACAATTAGAAATACAGTTAGAAAAATTCAATCGTTTTTAAACTGAATCTTATAATTTGAATAAAATAAAATTTGACGTATGTATGTTCGACAATTTGATCAGCATTTTCGAGGGTTCGAAGTCTTCCGATATCTGAAAAATAGATCAGATACGCTCGATACACCAAAATTGTCTATACTGAACGGAAAATTTTTCAGTTTGTTCTGATCAAATTTCATTCCAGTTTTTGCAGCATTTCTATATAGATTACTTTTTCTTTCATTCTATTTTTCAATCTGCTGCGGAAAAGAATCAATCGACTTGAGAACGCACAGTAACATAAAATAAATAAATGCAAATATAAGAATTATAAGAGGAGAAAGAAAAAGAGAGAAAGAGATTAAGGCTCCTGAATAGTCATCACAGCCACATTGAACTATTACGTCAGAAGTAAGAAACGATACGTTAATTTTTATTATGTGCTATTTATAAATAAAGACAATTTGGATAAACCAAGATTGCTTTAAAACATTTGTAAAAATGGATGAAAACTATGCTCCTTCACAATCAGTAAATAATTCTAAAAAGTAATAAAAGACACATAAAATGCTTTCAATCAATGTGCATGCGTAATTTATTTTCATTTACACGTGCTTTTTATCACTTTTTACGATTATAAATGGCACGTAACAAAAATTAATGTGTCATTTCTTGCTTCTGACATCATGATTCAATATGGCTGTGGTGACTACTCAAATGCCTTAAAATCGATATTCATAAGTAGTTCTTATTTGAGATTCATCATTTTAGATATGATCTTAAAATATCATAAATCAATTACAAAGCCATATTAGAGTCTTAAAATATTATTTAAGATGATTTTAAAATAACAACGAATTACCAACCGAATTAAGAGTCAACTTTTGTTTATTCTGTGTCAACTTACGTTCCTGGAAACACTATACACTTTATCATATTGCTGGAGCTTCGCTGCGACTAATTGCGATGGCAATGAATTACATTTGTATGCAGTTACCCTCGCACGTGATCTTCGAAAACGGCTGTATGTTTAGTACCCTATACTTAGCAGGGTGCTTTTCTCTAATGACACGGTGGCGTTTATTAGCCAATTGTATAGGTACGCATATATACCGCAATGCTTGCTGCTCGTATCGCGGTCGAGTGGTATTTATCAAGTATTCAGGTATTTATCAAATGATCAGCATTCTAAGTGTGTGCTAATCGTATTTGAATTTTCACACGATAATAGGCATCGCGATTTCAAATAGCAGAAGAATTATATGTATAAGTATTATTTTATATATATA
>NW_017259457.1:248966-255461 GCF_001594045.1 Atta colombica
AAATGCAATTCATATATATGTATATATAATTGGGATCGTTATTACCTAATAGCACTAAATAATAAATTATATATATATGTATATACAATATATTGTGGATTACTTTATAAGGTCTAAAATGTCTTACAAAGCAATAAAATATCGAGGATCGATCTGAAAGTAATTTTAAGGCACAGTTTGCTTCAAATTTTTCAAATACTCTCTCTTTATCTCATCAATCAAAACGCATTGAGCTTTGCATAATATATCGATGTGTTATCAAATGCAGCTGTAACGTTTCGAATGTTACAGAATGGTTTACATTGGTCGAATCTATGGATTCCATATATGATGGCATCGTGTACTTTCTGAATCGATTCTTTTTCAAAATACAAGTGTATGATATGATGATTCTAAATAATTATTCTAAATAATTTCAACTTCTTTCATATTAAATAAAATTTAAATCTGTAAGTGTAATCATTTCTAAATTATTAAAATGTTTCATCATTTAAGATTTTGTTCGTGCTACTTTGTGTGTGATATTCGCAGATTTATAAATAAATCGTAAAGCGTTATATTTTTTTACGTAATTTACGCGATCGTGTTTCGACTCAATATACATTAAATAATAAATATTCAATATATATATATAATAATAATTCACATACACGGTCTTAATAAAACGTTTATTATTCATGTTTAAAATTCATGTCAAATGTGGCTAACAAGGAAATGTTGTATTATATGTATTATATGTTGTATTATATGATATATAACGAATCTAACGATAAGAGAAATAAGAAGAACAGGAGGAGTCCTGGGTATCAATGAAATTTTTTTCCTAGGATGAAAAGTGAAAAGTGAAAAATTTCTCCATTAACTTCAATAGTTAAAATTTTCACTTTTCACTTTTCATTCTAGGGATGAAGTTTCATGATACCTTGAAAAGCATCAAGCAAAGAAAGAACATGAATTGAATCATGAACTGAATAAATTATTTTCTGTTAGCGATAAATCGACTTCATATTTTAGAACGCGTTCTGTCTCTAGATTGATTTATTCAATTGAAACGCGACTATAAATATGGGTCTTATAGTTTTCTTCAGGATTGAGTAAGTTAACTCTTTTTTTTAACTAAGTTAAGTTGAAGATAATAGTCTTGAAAATTAATTCAGTTAAGATACAAATTATCCCATAATAAAATTGAACTGAAAGTTAAGTTGGCAATTATGCAGAATAGAACCTTTTCCGAATTTCGACATTTTTCAGCTACAATGTTGATAATACTTAATCTTTTTTATGACTGAAATAGTGATAATAAATCGAGGGAAGTTGAAAAAAATTTTTTTTGAAAGCATTACATATAGATTGCGGTCGATTTGGATCGATTTGTTCACGCGCTTTAATCGCTTGTAATCATCACTCTGTCTTTATCGTTCATTAGACATAAAATAAGAATAGAAGTACTAAAAAACGCTGAAAGCGTCCAAATTGACCGTAGTCATATTATAGTAGCG
This sequence comes from Atta colombica, assembly GCF_001594045.1. Classification (NCBI taxonomy): domain Eukaryota; kingdom Metazoa; phylum Arthropoda; class Insecta; order Hymenoptera; family Formicidae; genus Atta; species Atta colombica. The sequence continues at coordinate 250,466 of NW_017259457.1, forward strand.
CACAGGGGCGCACAACTTTCCACACGAAGCGACTCCCACCCCATCTTTCTCCCCCTGCTTGGGGAGCGCACGACTTTCACCCGAAGCGACTCCCATCCCATCTTCCCCCTCTTTGGGGGCGCACGACTTCCATCCAAAACGATTCCCACCTTACCTATCTCCCTGCTTAGGGACGCACAACTTTCACCCAAAGCGATTCCCACCTCATCTCCCCCTGCCCTGCCCTCCTGTTTGGGAGAGCAACTTGCATGCGAAGTGACCGCGTGGAAGTCGTGCGCCCTTATGAGGAAAGATAGAATAAATAATTTAAAAAATAGATAGACTATATATTTTTCGACCTCCCCCAATTTATTATCACTATTTGAGTCATAACAAAGATTACTATCAACATTACAGCCGAAAAATGTCGAAATTCAGAAAAGGTCCTATATTCTACACAATTATTATTAAGTTAATAAAAAAAAAGTAATTAAAAAGTAAGTTAAAAGTTAAATTTGTTTCATTTCAGGATTTCAGTCTTACAAATAACGGAAATAACAATACTCTTTAATTAGAAACATACTCTATATAAATATTTTACATATATATATTTATTAAATTTAAATAATAAAGCCACTTCGAAATTTTTATCGGACATTTTTCCTTGAAGATTATCGAAAGCGAGTCGAAATTATTAACTTCAAGAAAGTTCAATTAAAAATTAATAATTATCAATAAAATGTAACTATATAAATTAAATTACAAGTTTAAAGTCTAAAATGTAACTAAATTAAGTTAAAATTATTTAATGTTTTAACTTAACTTTTCATTTTTTAAGTAGACACTACTCAACCTTGGTTTTCTTTAACATCGATTGTTGTATTAAAGTTGTGAAACCTAAAATTGTTAACTACTATAGATATCAGTAATTCTAGTTTCACAGAAATCGCTTTAAAAAATAGATATTGTCGTTGTCTCGTCCTACTTTTCTCTTGTCTTAAACTAAAATATACATATATAACTTGAAACCATCTTTTTTTCATTATTTATATTGCAATATTTTGTATGTTTGATGCTATTTATTGGAAAAATCCGTGTATGTATTTGCCAACTTATTTGTCAACCTATCTGATATTCTCTTTCTGTATAGACCTATCGGGTTCATATAACTGGTTTCCTTTTGGAAAATTATATCCATGATACACTCACTAGATATATAAGTAACTTATATGTATAAATTTTAATATTATCTACATATATAAATTATAATGTTCTTTGAAATTTTGTATTGATTCATAAAAGATACGCTAATAATCATTATATAAATGTATGTATGTATAATATTACACACGCGAAAAAATAATGTTATGTGTGAAATTGCACAAGATCTATATTTCGCGAAAGATTCACGGAAGATGTTAATAAATTTATTGACGCATAAATATTTTTTTAGTCAAGTTATAGATTTTATAAATTTTAGTTATAACTAGTGCATATTGTTCTTGATAAATTAATATGTGATATGTTTACTTTTACCAAACATTGACAAAGACGAATTTCTCAAGAAATTGTTGCGCACAACGATATATTTAAACCAGCAAAGTTGAACAAAGATGAATGATCAAGAACGACCTATTTACGACAAACATGAACGAACATAGTCGGCTCTTTTTTTTTTTAATGTATGTATTGAACAGAAACGCATTTATCAATAAATTTGAACTCATTTGTACTTACGACTCATTACTGTCCACTCATTGAAACAGATTCGATCGCGCTTTTTGATCTACATACAGCTTAAAACAGAATGGAATACATAAAGAGAATACGTAGCTGTAAACACGAGTTATAATTTTATTATCAAGGTACATCATACATACAGCACATGATTAGTGACACGCTTATACGCATCGTACGCACAAACATTCGCACACACAAATCTATCAACAAAAAACCTAGTTACACGCGTTCACGTCGTGCGTACATATTCGTATATACCTGTACATGCATATGCACTTATATGTACATATATATTTTATACGAAAAATCATATATATGCAACATATAATATAATTAATATAATATAATAACAGTATGTATATTTTCACATATTTTTCTCGGTATACAAGTAATATTTTATATGTAAATCTATATTCGCAAAGCGAAAAAGAGAGAAATTTCTCGTTTTGTTCATTTTTTCAAAATATATAATTCTCGTAGCGCTTGCTTTCTCTCTCTCTCTCTCTCTCTCTCTCTCTCTCTCTCTCTCTCATTGTTCTCGTGTACATAAGTCTATGATTTCTTTCTGCAAAAATTTACACAATGGTACGTTCGTGCGTTCGAATGCAACGAATAATAGTAATAATAATGAATTTGATGATCGACAAAGATAAACTCTTGAGAAATAATGGATATCATTGAAATGAGAAATTAGCCGTTCGTTCTCACGGCCTTTCGATGATTACTCTCACAACCTTGATCTGCACACATTCACTAGAATCTTTTTTTAATAATAAATTTTTCAATATCACAATAGTTTAATATATTGACTATTTCATAGATAATTTTTTTTAATTTCTAGAAGCGTGTTGTAAATGTGACTTTTTCTTTTTGTTATTTCGCGATGCTCATGGTTGAATATGCATGTATATTCCATGATCACTTTTCTAACTTCAATCTTGCAACATTTTTAATCATGTCTAAATCCATGGAGACTTTTTGTTCACTTAACATGTTACGTATATATACTCAAATACATACATTTCTAATCGCGTTTCTATTGTTACAAATATGTATCGTGCTTTCAAATTTCCATTTTTAGTCTCGCTCACGCGTAAGTGAGCCTCATCCGCCCACGCCTGAACATAACTCTGTATCTTATTGCCTTTATCTATTTCTCCATGGACAATGATAAAAACGATGTAGTTTTATTATAGATCATATGACACGTGAGTATACAAGGAACACTAATAAATCCTGAGTACCTAAAATTTCAAACGAGACACGCATGAGTACGGCGCTATCTCTCGCTTTTATACTTGACAATCGTTTCCATTGCAAGAATAACGACCGAAATATTCTCACAATTATATGAAAATGAGTTTTTTGTGCACGGTCCAGACATTATAAAATGTTTCGCACGAGAGAGCTATAAAAGTTTGAAGGTTACAAGTTTTTCTTTTTTACTTTATGTTTAAAATAATATTACTAGGAGATGCATATATTCACGATAACATGCCCTGCTTTTAATCTCATGTTTAAATTATTGCCGGCTCGCATAAAGTAGCCAGTGTCACTGCGCGTAGCTTAGCGCCGAGACACTACCAGGGTCTCCAGGTAATACATACTTAATATATACTTAATATAAATAAATATAAATTTATAAAAATCAATTGTAAGACGGTTTGATTTTTAAATAACGCATTGTTATATTTTCATCGATATTATGAATTTAACAAAAAAATATTTTTAAAAATTTAAAAGCCTTTGAAGAAAAGGCTTATTAAACTGCTGTCACATTATAAAATTTGTGTACATTTTTTCTAGGATAAAAATTTCGGTGAAATTAAAATACATTATTTAAAATTGGGCCATTCTATACATATTCTTTCATATTTTTACGTTTAGATTCAAACAGTTTTAGAACGTTTATCAGTAGATAAAAAGCGATATATCGTATTTATAATTAAATGTAAAATATTGCAGTGTTCTAAGTAATTAAAGGATCATTTTTTCGTATAGTCTTTCATACATTAAAAAAAAACTACATTAAAAAAAAAAGAAGTATGTATTTAGGTACGATCTAAATCTAAAAATACATTGTCACATACTTGTCAGAGATAACAGTCGAAATAATTCTCTAATCGAACAGTTTGAAACAGTTTTTTATATGCTTTCTGAATAAAATGATTTGATAATGGAAAACCGTATTACACGTAAAATCAATTATATATACGTATATACAATGTCAATTATATATACGTAATATTATTTTTATGGCACTTTCGCAGATTGCGACACTTAATAGCAACGATAAAAATTTACAAAAAATACGTAATACTAAAAAAACTATGTAACATATCAATCAAGTTATATATGTTCGAATAATAATCAAGATTTTGACATACTAGCAGAATATTTACGTACCAATCAATTAGTCTTGCGCATATGTAATCACAATAATACTAATACTGCGAATATTGCATTCATAAGGAGAGAAGCCTATAGTATTATAGATAGATAAAATAAAATAGAAAATTTATAATTTTACATCGGAATTATAGCATATATGAAAGTTTGATTATATCACAACACAAGAGAAAATAGTTTATGTGCAAGGATATGTAAGCATGTGTAAAAATATGTATGAACGCGAAGTCTCTTAGTCTCTTCGCAGTTAGAAATTAAATTAGATTATATACGCACGATAAAACGCGATATAAATGTGAAAGATCATAACATCGATGTTTTTTACAAGCATGAGAAATAATCTATATTAAGAATCATTTTAACATGTAACATCAATCTTTAGTTTATAAACGCGCACACATATGTATATAGAGGTGCTTTCTTAAATATATAAACTAATATAGATTTTTCTTTACATTTAAACATTAATATAGGCCATGATATTATTCTTTTAGTAAAAAGATCTGATATACGCATATTTGGTAATTTAAAGCGTCAAATGAATTATTTATTTAAAATAAATAAAATAAATAATAAATTATTCAAATGATCATAAATAGACAATTATAAATACAATTCAAATGCATCTAATTCATACATATTACGTCATGAGCAATATGAAAATGAGGTAATTAAAAATAATATTTAAACATTCTTGATACAACAAGAATGATGTTTTAATTCATAAATGATACCATAATTTATTATTTGGTATCCAAAGTATTCTATCAATAATAACAATTAATAATAACAAACGATTACAAGATATATATTTCTTCTAGTAATACATAACGTAACAAAAAAAATAATTAATATAATGCTATCTTTC
>NW_017259457.1:255478-262023 GCF_001594045.1 Atta colombica
TATATATATATAGAGAGTGTCCTTGTAAGGTTTTGCCAAGCTCTTTTGTGTAGATAGAGCGGATTAAACTGAGTTGAAAAGTCCTCTATCATTTTACAATTTTCGCAATAGTTAACGAAATATTAATTACTAAAAATTGCCGAATATTGGTCTTCAATAATTTTTTACTTGAATATTATAAACTTATACTTTACAAAAAAACTGCAAGAGACAAAAATCATTAATTTTCTTCTCATAGAACTCTAAGAATATTTTCAGAATTTTTCATCAATTTTTTTAGTATTGCATTTCTTATTTTTACCAACGCTGCGAGAAAATATGGTATTAAAAAATTCAGAAAAAATTCTGAAAACATTCTCAGAACTTTGAGAAGAAAATGAACAATTTTTGTTTCTTATGCTATTTTTCAGTAAAATTGAGTAAAAAATTATTGAAGACCAATAGCGATTTTTAGTAATATCTCGTCAACCATTGCAAAAATTGCAAAATGGATTAGAGGGTTTTTCGACTCAGTTTAATCCGCTCTATCTACACAAAAGCGCTTCGTAAAAATTTATGGCACACCCTGTGTGTGTAAATAGTAGAGAAAATAATTTTTACTGTTTACAATTTTATTATAATTGAAAGTTTCCTCTAGACATCTATGAGATTAATGATAAAGATTAATGATAAAAAATTTGTTTTTAAATAACAATTATGCTGAGATGCAATAACTAAAATTATTTGTGCTACATTTGTGCCTTCACTTTTTTATTATAATTTTGTATAAACTAAAGACAATCTTATTAACGTAATGAGTTATGAGTTTTTGTACATCAGATCTTTATATCCGAAAATAAGTCATTATTATCAGAGGCAATATTGCCTTACATTAAATACTTTATTTCTTATATTTAGATTCACAATAATTTATTTCTATTGGATATATCAACAATAAATTAATCTTTATTAATAAAAAAAACTTTTGTTGAAGATAAAAATTAAAACACCAAGTAATATTTACAATATTACATTACAATATAACATTTTGAAATAATTAGCAATAAATAAATGAATATGATTCTTGTTAATAAAACGTCTATACAAGATACAATAATTTTAATTGTTGTTTCTGTAACATATTTAAAAATTTCTTTATCTATTGACCATCAAATCCTTTACTATAATATTTAATTTGTTATGCTATAATATATAAAAAATGAAATAATGTACAATACAATACTGCTTCATTTTCATTAACTATGCAAATAATTAATAATCAATTGTCATAATTATATCCCTAATAGAAAAACGGGAGACTTCGAGTCATAAAAAGATACACATTTAATGTGTTTGATTTAGAAAAGTATTGTGAAGAGAATATCTTAATTGTGAAAGAAAAGGAAAAGGATATCACAATAAAATAAAGTCATTTAAAACTGTAACAACTATTTCATAGATGAGCTCGATATCGACGAAATGATTGTAGTCATTTTATGACAAGGACTTTTCTTATACGCGAAGAAGTAAAAAAACTTGTAATATTATGCATTGTGTGCAATAAAAAACGCTCAATTTCATATATGTGTGTGTGTGTGTGTGTGTGTGTGTGTGTGTGTGTGTGTGTGTGTGTGTGTGTGTATTTTTTTCGATGGTAGAAAATTTGATGTGTACACGTACACATGGATAGAGATGTAATCTCAATTTATCATGCAGTCAATATCTCAAATGCTTATTTTCTGCTACAAAAATTGTAATAAATTAATCCTAAATTAGATTTAAAAAATCTAATTTCATTTTCATAGTATTGGCATCAAAACCTTCTTATTTCTCATTGGCACACTTCTACGATAAATACTTTTTATAAATATTGTTTACATGGTATATAAAAAAAACGATACAAAGAAAACGATACTTCATAGCATTTATTAATGCTATGATAAAATAAACAGCAAAAGATGGAAAATAGTTATAGATACCTATATTGAAGAACGAAAGAATCATTCTTTCCGATAGCTTTTCTAAACTCAAGGATGTACTTTCTCAGAAACAAAGTCATTGCACGATGCAGCACCATGGTCCTTGGGTCTTGTATAGTTGCGCAGTTTGTCTTCAAAACTTACAAAATATTGCACCTTTTTGCAGTACGTCGTCGCTTTTTTTGATTTTTCTCCAACTCAGCAGGAGGTTGATTTCTGATAATACGAACAACCTTAAACAGATATTGCAAATTTGTACATTAATTTACATGAACGGAAATAATTAATAATCATCTTTTATTTTTACTTTTACCTCATGAAATGCCACGTCTACATTTAATGGTGGATCTTTGGCAGAAGTTTCAATATAAGGTATGCCCAAACGATAAGCTAATTCTCTTCCCTGTTCCTCTGTAACTTTTCTCAAATGCACTAGATCAACTTTGTTAGCTACCAATAGCATAGGATAAATATCTCTATCTTTCACTCGTAAAATTTGAGTATGAAAATTGACAATGTTTTGATACGATTGTTTATCAGTCACAGAATATACCAAAAGAAATCCATCACCTTTCCGCATATATTGTTCACGCATAGCACTAAATTCTTCCTGACCAGCTGTATCTAATACTGCAATATATAACAAATGCATATAAGTATTCATGAGAGAAAAGTTATTCTTAACGTCCTACGTTTCTAATACATGCATCAAAATCTTAATTAACAAGTATAAATTTTTTAATCATTAATCTCTTGTTATTAGGTAATAAATTTGAAAAAATATAAAGATCATTCAATATATTACATTGATAAAGAAAAAAAAATTATTTGTATTAGAGATGTAAAGATATTTACCATCCAAGATACACCATTGTTTGTCTACCTCTGTATGTTGTATATAACTATCCTCGATAGTTGGATCATAGTCTGCAACAAATAGTTTTTGAAAAAACTGTATTGTAAGCGCGCTTTTGCCGACACCTCCATCACCAACAACGACCAATTTAAAGGTCATAAGATTGTCATTATTTGGAGGACGTGTCATTCTGCCTCTGGATCCTCTACTCCTTCTTCGCCCGCTCTTGCGTCTGCCTATCCTGCCAACTCTTCTAACGTGTCCCTTTAGCAGTGCAAACACTTGTAGAATGGCAAATTGTCTCTTTAACCCGAAAGATCCTGTAACAATCAAAGCTCTCAGAACACTTGCAGAAATATCTAGCGATAAAAATTGCATTAGTATCATAAGAAATGCATCAATGCATTGTCATTTACGCGTAAAAATCGGGAACGAGAAATTGTGCGGTAAAACACGGCACCATCGACATAACGGATACGTCAACTTTTACCTTCATCAAAAATGTACAAGTTTTATAGCAATTCGCATGCTAGAGAGATAAGATTCTTCCATCCATTGTTAAATTCTTGTAACAAAACTCACCTTACATGATCCGCTACTTTTACTACTCGTGCTGGCAGCAGCTGGCAGCTGTCAATTCGCAAGTACCGTGCGCAAATGCCGCAAATATAGATACACGCGCGCGCGCCTATATACATCGCGTGCAACGTACAGCAAAATCATGTATGTATGTATGTACATACATGACTTCCAAACGTACACTCTTATATTCGCGCGTCACGATCACTGCAAGAGCGTCATCGACGTGAAACCGGTGAAGCGACTAAAGCGCCATGCACGGTTGCGATGAAGCAATACCAACTATATCGACATTTATCCAATCAACTGTGGACATAAGTATTATGCGGTTTGTTTCTCGGGAGCTGCTCGGGGTCGTTCCGAATAAATTTAGTACTTAAAGTATAAGCGGGGAGCACAGACTCTTGCATAATGTATAACACATGAGGCATAAGAAAATAAACCAATCAAAATCCTTTATTTTCTTTCTTTCCATAAAATAAAAGATTCTGATTTTGGCTGATTTTCTTATGCTTCATGTTTTATGCGTTATGCAAAAGTTTGTGCTCTCCGCTATAGGATTCACATTATACGGCATCCATTAAGGCCGCAGCACAGACTTTTGCATGACACATAGTGCATAAGCAAATCAACTAATCAGAATCTTTCCTTTCCTTCTATTCCATGGAAAAGAAGAATTTCGATTAGTTGATTCCCTTATGCATTATGCATTATGCGTTATGTAAGAGTCTGTGCTGATCCGGTCATTATTATTACGATGAATGTCGGACGACGTATGACAGATGCCGTACGTAATATGAATCCTATATTTCAAGTACGCTGGGTTCATACGAAGTAACTCCGAGTAGCTCCGAGAGACAAAACGAACAATACTATCGATTTATCCAGCCTTAAAAAGTGGATGATGTATCCTAAGAAAAGTGGACGTTGCTATGCAGTTTCCACATCCACTTTGTTAGAGGGCAGTAGTATTTTGCGGTTATAGATTTTGGACCGTCAGGTTTTTCTTTGACCAAAATATCCAGATGCACAGAGAGAAATCTGAGAGAGGTAATGCCGACTTTTTTTCTGTTACCGTCAAAATCGCCTGTACACTACTGCCAGTACATCCATTTTTAATTTGAAAACTACGTGACTAAATACATTTTCTGTTTTACTATCAATAAAATTGTATCGTTGAAAGTAGATGTGATTCGTCTCTGTAATAAATCCTCAGGACAGATGCGTACCGACTATATTTACAGGAGAAATAATTTAATGGGTTCTAAACGAAAAAAAATTTTCATTTCGTATCTCCTACATAAATATAAATAAAAGTTGTTGAATTTTAATAAATGAAATTGAAAATAAAAAACAAGTGAATTTAGTGAATTTTGTCTTATAACAACTTATATAATTACGAAGTTATGTTTCTTTACGCAAATTTTCAGTTCATCTTTTACCAAATATAATTACTATAGTATAACTCATTTACTTTAGAATAAGACAATGAATGATTTCATTCGCACCTTATTCTAAAATAAAAGAATTATTTAGTATTCATTATTTTAAATAACAATACTTGTAACTTATTTCTTATTTAATATTTTAAATAAGTACAATAGTCAGTTTTTTTACTTATTTCTACAATTTTAAATTGTAAATAAGTTTCTAAAACTTATTTTATATATATTTTTTTAAATAAGTCATAACAGTTATTTTATCGAGTTGTAATCGGCATAATACGTAAGTTTGAAGAAAAATAATTTGCAGCAACAGTAATCATAAATTAATTTTATAGCTGAAAAATGTTTTCTAGAAAAATTAAATAATGATTAACAAGATATTTAATTTAACAAAAGCTGTATCAAATTGTTTCGTGATATTAAGAAAATTTGCATATATATATTTTTATAAAGGACGCATAGAATATTATTAACTTTTGTTTAAGTATGAATCATTTAAAATATTTTAAAAGTATAATAAAAATTGAGATATAACAATACCGTTAGAATATCAAAAAACGTTATACACGCGAATAATTATCAATTTATATATTTATAAAAGGAACCGCGCAAATAATATAGAATTAAACTAATGCCAGAGATGCCATAAAGCGAACTATATGACGGTACCCGTTTGTCAAAATTATGTAAAATATAAATAAATATGAATAAATCGTGAATATCTTTCATTCGCAATAGTAGGATATTTAAACAGCTCGAAGCGAGAAGCGAGAGGTGGGGGAGCATGCCGCGCGGGGCGGTTGACAACATTATCACTTCGGCATTCACTCGGCGACCTTGGCGATATACACGAAGTACGAAACGTTAAGCGTATCGTATTAAAAGAAAATTAAATATCTACGAACGTGAATTGATTAATGCTCATAATTTGTGACTTGTGAATATATGTCGATTCGTATATAATTATACTATCACACGCTCTAAATAAGCGTCGAAATATACAGTTTATAAATTAAAAATTGTCACATTTAGATCGGTGCTTGTTCTCTTTAATGGTGATAGCACGTCGAGGGTTTTGTATCACTTTCAATTTTCGAATCGAAAGCGTACAACGCATAAATTTAAATTTATTGATTTACCGAATAGTACGAAAAATAATAAGTACTTTATTCTTAAATAAAATAATAAATACTTTAATCTTTTATTTAAAATACATATTTTTAATAAAATTGTTTTAAGTACGATCAATTCCTGACTAAAAGGACTTATTTAAAATAAAAGATATAAAGTGTTACGTCCTGACGATTCCACGATTTTTTTCTTTCGTGGAGAAAAATCAGTTTTTCTTTCAAATGCGATTATCTCCAGGATAGAGTCATTAGCATGGCCAATCGAATATCACCTTTTAGATTAATTATTATAAATAACTAAACATTAGTTAAAGGAAAATAATTATTAATTGAGAGCACGTTAAGTGGCCCTATAACTCATAAATAAGTCTGATCACATTTTCCGACTCACATATAAAACAAAATTCTAATCACTCTTATTTTTCTCGGGAAACTTTTGATAAATAGTAATAAACCGGACAATCCGTTAGTCTTATCCTCCATTTGGTAAACTCCTATTTTTTTTATTATTAATCTATAAAGAGGTGAATCATCCATTCAAAGTTCAAGTATCGAATCGCATTAAATCTCGATATAT
>NW_017259457.1:262123-264937 GCF_001594045.1 Atta colombica
AGTATAATAAGTGTGCAGTATCATAAGTGATATTGAAGATCAGTCGACGAATTTAATTGTTCCAAGTGCAGAATTCGTTCTCGGCTCAGTGCAATCTAAGAAAAATCGATAGTACACGTTGAAGATCTTTCATTTTGCGATAATTACGGACAATTATTTTTGTAACCTTTTTGGTTCGTTCGAGTATTCTTCGAATGGTATTACGCGAGTTATCAAAATCTACGTTAATATAAATACGCTTATGCAAATAACGCAATTCCTGCATTCACAATTAATACAGCTTATGTAATATTTAATTAATTTCTTTGTTTGCGTGCAGCTTTCGTTATACGATCCGTTTAAAAAAATAATTATTTGTCGATAATAAAAAAAATACTTTTATTTATAATAAAAGAAATATTTCTCTTTTCTATTAATCTCTAGCTCATCATATTGACTCTAATCATATTTTAAGACATCGTAATAAGAGATTTACTCCTTGTATATTACATTTTTCAAATGATATTTTCCTTCTCACGGATACACTTTGACTTTTCGGTGAGAAGGCTCAGAGGATTTATACGAAAAGAATGGTCTTTCTCAAGTATCAAAAAATTTTCGAATTTATCTGAATTACATATCTAGATAAATTTATAGATATTGAGTCGTTTTCTTCGTGTAAAAATCCAACAACAGAGAAATTAATGTACCCTAGTCCGCCGATTAAATTGAAAGAAAACAAGCAGCAGGGTTTATGGATTGGTAAAAAAACAATAATTTTTATATAGGGTGGACCGCTTTTTCGATCGCCCAAGATGGCGTTCCGATCGTTGGCCTATGGAATTTTTTAGAAACAGAATTTTAAAGTATTAAAGTGTCGAAAAGGGGGTGAAGAAGTGATGGTAGGGTGGAAACACCTCATACAAAAGTTGTCTATTTCGAGGAGACTTATCCATTCCAACCTCTCATCTGGCCTCCATCCCAAAAGTTATAACAAAATGTCGTAGATCTAAAATTTTTATAATTTTGTCATATAGCAGGCTTCAATCGGAGAAGAAAAGATTCTATGACCACCTAAGATGCAGCGTTTAAGAGACAGAGAGCGTTGAAGTATTAAAAATCGGAAATCGACTATTACAACGGAAGGGGAGCGTCGGGAATGATTCGTTCAGAGAGTAAAGTTCCCGTGCTCTCAACGACTACTTTCCTACCACCAATCATTCAAAAGTTAAAAGATGAAAATTCATACAACAAAAAAAATTCATACAACAAAAGTATTTTTCTTGTACAGGAGACCGAGGGAAGAAGAAAAAGTCTTATGGATCAATTCCGTAGAACGAATCGATTAAGAGAGAGTGGGCTAGAGGGATATTAAAAAATTGGAAAATACAGCGGAAAATTCGATTCATCCTGAAATTTTTTTTTTTAATACATAAAGTGCATTGGTACAATTCGAATACTATGATCAACCTTCTTTAAACTCTTGGTAGCTGGAATATGAAATACTGTAAATAGGTGGATGGTCGGAGGGGGGTTTAAAAGAGAAATAGATCCTCTCGACGGGCTGCGTTCATCCCCCATCAGCCACCACCACAATTTTGGTCAAATACTTGGAAATCAACTTAACCAACATGACGTGACTTTTACAGGAAACGAATTCTTTAGAGTTATCAGGGGAATGTTAATAAAATTTTTCTTTAATATTCTGGAGGAACGAGTCATGATCGGAGCTCATCCATTTGAATTTTTTTTCGAACGATTTCCGATCCGGAAGTGATCATTTTTCTAACGAACGGTTGGACCTAAAGGTGGCCAGAATTCCAAGGAAGTTTAATAAAATTTTTTTTTTATTTTCCAGATGTACAAGTATGGATCGGCGCTAATCCGTTGGAATTTCTTTTCTATCGACTTCCGTTCCGGAAGTGGCCATTTTTCTCGCGAACGGATGGAGCTAGAGATTTGGTGTCTGAGGCAATATTGTTGCATTTCTAATGACGCATCGAATGCCGTTCGAACAATGTCTCTATCTCTTTCCGTTCAGACTGTGTACTCTTGGAAGGGGATGTTACGGAGAAATTTTTCAAAACCCCGTCGAATAGGAAAAAATCGATTATACCAATCGACTCAGGAGGTCGAGAAACGTACGTTGGAACTATAAATTAGTGACAAAATTTTTGAAAATTTTTGAAAATTTTTTGGGGCACATGGAATTATTTCGAATATACAAAATTTTTTTATTACTGATATCAAAAGTATCGGTCTGGATCCGCGCTCATCCGTTGGAATTTGTTTTCTATCGACTTTCGTTCCGGAAATGACATGTATGGAAGGTTATACTATCTCGCGGATGGTTGGAACTAGAGGTTCGGTGCATGAGAGAATGATGTTGTACTTTGGAATACGAGTAGAATGCCATCGGAAACATCTTTCCATCTCTTTTCGTTCAGGCTGTGTACTCTTGAAAGCCGAGAAAAATTGTCAAAATTTTTCAAAGTCCGAAGTGAAAAATTGATAAAATTCGACTACACCAATCGATAGAGAATGTCGAGAAACGCAATTCGGACACATAAATTTGGATTTGAAAATTTTTTCAAAATTTTTTCAAGACCCACACCCCTCGAAAATGGGCAAAGAATGAGGGTGACAAAAAATCCGAACTATGAACAACAATTAAAATATGGGTAATGTGGATTAGGTCGACAATATTTGAATAATTTCGGTTAGGTCAACAAAGTTGGGACGAAGAAGTTAGGTTAGGTTAGGACGGGTCGATTAAGGTCGGGCCGGGTCAGGTCGGGTCGGGTCAGGTCGGGTCGGGACAGGTCAGGTCGGGTC
>NW_017259458.1:0-251 GCF_001594045.1 Atta colombica
TTATGACTCTGTCTCAACCGAGACGGAAGCCTGCAAGATCTTTTGAGAAGTCACCTATAGGCGCCGTGCAAGATATGGTACGTCGGGAGCGGTACTCGCCCACAAGCCAGCGCTCACACGCCCTGCAGCACAGGGCTTGCTCGCCTCTGACCCCGAGGGCTGTCCGGGCTGATCGCCCCTCCCTCACATACCCACCGACCCCATCGACGCTCCGGCCCCGCCCCCACCATACAACGCGCGTTTTTTTTTTT
>NW_017259458.1:351-964 GCF_001594045.1 Atta colombica
GAAAACGCTCAATTTGTATGGCAAAAAAAAAAGGTCTGCTCCCGCCCATACAAACGAAAAACCCACGAGCGCAGATTTTGGGGAAAGTTCCTCGCGCGCCGCCCCGCACCACACCAGCGCCCGACGGCACACCCTGCGAGCGCTGCAAGCATGCACCAATTGCACTAGGCACCACCAGCGCCCGACGGCACACCCTGCGAGCGCTGCAAGCATGCACTAATGCACTGATGCACCAGGCACCACCAGCGCAGCGAGGAGAGGGATAACGCCGCAGCCAACCCAAGCCTACCCTACACCGACTGACCTACCCTATACCACCCCGCCCCCCACCATTTCGTATCTAAGTCGGTTTTAGTACGGAAGACATTGGGTTATTCAACTTCTATAATACCTTATCAATAGAGGACAGAGAGCCTACCCTATACCTTTATTCTCACGTGACCTCTAGATAAGAGAACATCAGAGCTACCCTATGTCTTCCTTCTGTAATCCCACGTGACTTGCCCAATATCACGTGACCTCTAGATACCCACGTGACTTACCCAATGTCACGTGACCTCTACATAGCAGAACATCGGAGCTACCCTATGTCTTCCTTCTGTGATCCCACGTG
>NW_017259459.1:0-10322 GCF_001594045.1 Atta colombica
ATAATAATAATAATATCTAATAAGAAATCTTCTTAGGAATCTAATAATCTGAAATAGAGTTACATTTGGCAGTAACCTGATATTAAAAATAATAATTTGAGAAATATTTTTAATTTTTATTAATAGATTTGTGCATAATAGACATTATAGGCACATTTTTAAACTATGAATTTAAACATAGTAAACTACGAGATGACTCGACATTCAATTGTGTTGAACTTACGTTTTCTTACGACATGACGTAGTCAAAGAACCACAAAAGCTCTGCTTAAAAAATCAAGAAATTTCAAGAAATTCAAGATTCTTGAAGAAATACAATGTCAAAAAATGATCAAGACAAGAAAAACGAAATTTCTTATCTTGAAAATCAAGACAAGATAAGAAATGCTCTTTAAGACAAGAAATCTTGTCTTGATAAAATACTATAAACTTCTTTTTATAAGGAATTTATTTCTAGCACTCGCATTTACTGTTAACACCATTAAACTCTCTTTTATTCCCGCAGCAAAGGAAAGGAGACTGGAAAGTGAGCGTGAGTCTGTACAACGCGGAAGAATATTTTCTAGTTGCTATCTAATCGGCATCTGCGCAACGAGATTAAGATATGTACAGTAACGCCTGTCTTGCATTGGATATCTAATCGCTAGACGAATTCACGTGAGTTTGTTATTTAAAGTAGGCACGATCGCCGTTAGCGATCGCGAAAACATACTTAATCATACGCTTTATCATCCTTAATGTTTCAATACGAGACAATATTACAGTAATACAATAATACAGTAATTGAACTTACTAAACGTCTTAATGTAAACATAAGCATGTTATTAACAAGTATTTTTAACAAACAAATTTTGGTCAATTAGTTTGCATATTTATATATATTGCATATTTATATAGTATCACTTTAACTCAATATTTTAAGATAAATAAGATAAATACTAGTAGAAGTATTAATAAAAATTTCCCTTTTATTTTTCAATAAACGTTTACTAAAAATAACGTAACATCAACGTTAATTTCATATTCAATGTTTGTTACGTGTATATGTAATATATTACATTTATATTGTTGAATGTATATTATAACATTGATTTATGTTGCTACTAGTAGTATTTACTGAGTTACAACTTGCACACTGAGGAAAAAATTTGTTCATTTGACTACATTTAGTTTGCTTTTATTTCTTTCGACAAAAAATGTACATATTTAAATTAAACATATTATATTTGACATAAATACATACATTCTCCAACAAAAAAAAAAGTAAAGATGAATTAAACTAATTTAGTCAAATAAATAATTTTTTTATAGTGCATTATCTTATATTTGTTTCTATCTTGTTAGCCTTTAGAAATTAAATAAATAGCCAAAGATGAATAGATGAAGACAAATTGTAAACGAATGAACGTATTTTTTCGCGATATTTCTATCAAATGTGCTTTCTATCAAATTAAATTAACAATAATGTTTCATTAACGAAGCAGAAAAGCAGAAACCGTATTTTTAATAATTTTCAATCACATTAGGAAAGACTGCTGGAATTTATAAAGTGTAGGAGGCTACCAGCAGTATGTCGATGTGAAATCAGGTCAGGAACACTCCTTACGTTCGATATTCGGTATCCATAAAATGATATGACGGTTTCACATAAGATGCTTAGAAGAAAGAACATAAAAAAAATGAAATCTATAGGCATATAACGAACAGTTTTGCAAAAGACTGCCACTAAAATTTTATGTCAAATGGCAAGAATGATGTAACAGATGTAGCAAACACTGTGGACATCAAGCGTTGAAAACACACAACGAATAGGTGGGAAGATACCGAGAGTGAGTTATAGACTGTAGATAACGATGCAGGGACGTATCGATCTTGTCGACGAAAACGTAGGCCAAGTGTATATGCGGGTGTGTCTAACGAATTAGACCAATTGGATCAGTTATTGCAGAAAGAAATCAAGTTTAAAACGCAATCTTTCAAATACAATTGTTTTAGAGGAACATTAAATATAATATCTCGCAATATGGTATCAAATTAAGAATAAAATAAATTTTATTCTATAATAATTATGATATAGTTATCAAACTTAATAGTTATAGCTATTTTGTATTTTGACAATTTATTTCTAATAAATTAGAAATTATAGGTAGTATTCTATTATGGGTAGTATTCTTTGTATTTTTAATAGAGAAATAAAAGAAATCCAAAAATTATAAAAGACTTTTTAAAATTGAAATCTAAAATTCCGTTAAATTAATTACTAAAGTTAATTTCTTCCTGAATAATTATATCCAATTCACGCCAAAGCCTCGAATTATCGACTTATCGAATTATTCGGATTAATACAATACTTATTGGCATTAATCGCTTCTAATTAAACTTTAATTCAAGAATGTGCTCATTTCTCGATTAACGGCAGATTCAATTATGTTCTTTTTCTCGAAATGATCTTTTAATTTCTCTCTGAGATGTAGGAGTAACTTTAGAACTATTCAAAGAAACTCAGAACTCTCTATATCAATTATATCAAAATTCTAGGAGTGCTAACATAATAGAAATTCTATTATAAAGATCTATTTGAAAGAAAACAATAGAAAATAAAATGGAAATTGAACAAGAAACAACATTTACATTTAGATGTGTGGGTAATAATTACACGCATTTCTAATCACAGATGTAGGTTCAAAGTGACGTTCATGTGTGTATCACCCACGCGCGCTATCACACGAGATGAAAGATTGCAGGAAGTGCTTTTGCATAATCCTACGTATATTATAGTGACGTGCCTATATTCGTGCCGACCGTAACAATCCTTAGAAGTCCGCCTCCATAGTGAACGGAAAATCGCTACATGCCAAAAATGTATTCCATATTGTGAGCATATGGTATATAAGATAAGAAAGAAATAAAATTAAAGAAATTTACAGATCAGCACAGTAGGGCGAATGCTTGTAAAAATTTTCAGTTAAAAAAAAATAAGTTATTAATAACGAAATGTCTTTTTATCAACAAAATCATGATATTAGAAAAAAAAGAAAAATTTTTTTAAAATTTATCTAAATATTTCTTAGTGTTCAATTATAATTTTTGTTTTTATTATAACAGTATTATTAACATTTATAAGAAAAAAATTAAGATTTTTATTTTAGTATAAATAAAAGTTTGATTCTGTAAAAATAATATTAGGTGTAGTAAAAAGAAATTCAATTTCATGCAAAAATAATGGATTTCTTTTTACTACACCTAATAATATTTTTTTATAAAATCTGCATAGATTTTTTAAAACTCTGTTTTCATTTTATTGTATAATTAACAGAGCATATAAAAATTGGGATTTTCTTATAAATGAAATTTTTTCAAGATCATCAGAAAAACAAAAGATTAGCGACGAGAGAATTGTATGACGAAGAAGCGAATAGCTACACATGTAGATACAATTACATGGATGACGAGAGACTGAGGGAGCAGTTGAAAGTGCCGGTCAGAGGGAGAAAAGGGAGAAACATGTGGAAAAAAAACGAGAGTCTCACAAAGAGAGGGAGAAAGATGAACAAGCGGCAAAAGCGAACGGAGGGCGACATACAGAGAGAGTGGAACGGAGGACAATAAATGTCAGAACAACGGCCTCCTGATGGCTAGCCGGACGAATCGTCGACCATCATGGGCAAAATTCTCATCGCAATACCTGAATTTGAGATTGATGAGCTTCATCTTCTCATTGACATGTTGTATTTCTTATAAATTAATATAATTGAAAAAAAATTTCTGTCGAGAAAATATCATTCCAATCTATTAGAGAAATTGATGTAAAAAATTAAATCGAATTTTGTCATTTCAATTTATAAATTTAATATTCAAAACTAAAAGACATTATAAAAAAGCTCGATTAAATTTCATTAATTGATAAAAAAATATTAAACCTTTAGATTTGATCTAATTGGCCGGCAGAGATTTAATTATTTTAATTGACAAAATTAGCATAATTAATTTCCATCAGCCAAGTTGAACTTTCAAGACACAGTCGATAATTTGATTATGAATTCTAGTAAATAAATTTAAATCTGTATAAATAAGTAAAATACAATCCGACTTCTATGAATATAATCATTATTAAAATTTTTTCTCAGATTTTTATACATCTGGAAGAATATAAAACTCTGCACTAAAATATCAGATTGTTGATGAAAAATCGAAAATTCCACACGGCCGACGGATGGTTAAATAAATTTTGTTGAGTAAATATTAATTTCGAATTTATTAAAAAACTTATTCGATTAAATTGAATAATTACATTAACTGAGAATTAACTTTACAGCACTTCAATTTATAAATTTAATATCAAATGTACAAAGCATTGTATTGTAAAAAAAATCCGATTAAATTTTCGCTAAGGAAAAGTCAAACGATTCTGATTTGGTCTAAGAATCTATTTCTCAAGTGGACTTAAGAAAGACGCACTTGAGAAACTTGTTGTCTAATACCATTCTGAAGTACAAGAAAAGAATTTCGTGGTACATCAACAAGAATTCGCAGAATGATTGCAAGATGGTTGCTCGCTTCTGTTACGTACGCCATATATTTTTCTCAGATTTTCCTAAAGCCGTGAAGCAACACTGAGGAATATGGCGTCATATGATAAATTTGGTTTATGGCGTCTGCCGTTCTCCTTCTCTTCAGCCCTTCCGAAAGGAACTGGGTCACAGTAAATATATTTATAGAAAGGGAGTTTCTCTTGGAAGGTGGGGATGACTGACTGGCAAGTCATGGAGAGATATTATTGGATCCTCGTGATACTAGCCTCGGATCTCTGTGTCTTTTTCAAACAAATCGCGGAGCTGGTGCGTCTTAAAAAGATGACTTAGCAGATGGTAAAAGACTGCTTTAAGAATGTCTTCCCGTAGTAAAGCGTGAGGCGGTTAAAATATTTTTACGATTGTCTACTTTCAACCGGGAACGTGCGACAATATAAATACCTAACTTAATTAAGTCGCTAATTAACTGGCGATGTTAATCTTCATAATTTGATACAATACGTATGTATAATTGTAATAATATGAAAATAAAAATATTCAAATTAATGTATAATATATAATAATTAATATATAAAATATATAATCTTTTCAAAAATACAATAGATTGCAAGAAAAAATGACAATATTTAACAAGAAATTATTCACAAGTGTTAATTTTGTAAAATTAAATTCATGATTTCCGTCATTTACGAGGATTCAACTACACGGAGAGAACTTTTTTTTAGTGTGTACCCTAAAAATATTATAATTGTGTGACAACATTGTATTTCAAAGAATTTTAATGTAAATCTCTCTCATTCATTAATAAAACTACAATGAAATATAAAACAAGTTTGATTAATTTTACTGAAGTGAAATAGTAAAAATCTTTAAAATATCGTATTGCACAACTACCATATTTTCAGAGTAAATTTTAAGAGAAAATTCTCTTCGTATAGCGCTTATCTAAATTATATCTGTTTTCTTCAAATTTTAATAATAAAATTATTTGAAACATTTTAATTTGTCTTATCAATTTAATCTTTGCTACTCTCCAATTCTTCAACGGATTATAATATTTTACAATTTTCCTTTAAAAAATATATATATAAAAATATATACAAGAGAGAATTATAAATACTTCCGCGTGCCTAAAGCATCGGCGACAAAGAAACGATCAATGGATGTGTCGAAGGAACAGCTCAATTCTCGCGCGATTGTCGCGATAACATTGCGAAATGCTCGAAGCGGATGCCCCGTAAAGGTTTCGTTGCTGGCAGCATTTTTCATTGCCCGAGCAACGCAGCGACGGGCATGTCGGGTCAGCGGAGAGGCTTTTTAAGGAGCATTTTATTTTCGTACTGTATGTGTGTGGACGCGACCACCGTTAATCCCGACCTTCTTACCTCGGCGATGATCCGTCCGATAAATTCCACAGAGCTCGCGCGGAGCTGTTACTACCATCGTTCGAAGTTGTCGGGCATTTATTCCCGCTCGAGTACGCTTTTGACCCGGCCAACGAGAGCCATCTCTCTCACTCACGACGACCATTGATCGCGATGATATTGCGTAGGCGCGTATCAAAATTAAACTCCGACGGTGGTCGCGAAAGAATTCAGAGTGACTGCGATCGTTGATCGCTGAGATGGAAACGCAACGCAAATAAACGAATTACATTTACTGTCTTGCAAGCTAACTGTATGGTCGTTTTGGCAAATTCAAATTCCAAACTTGACAAATGAAAATTGTACCTCAAATAAGATCTGTAGATAAAAATTAATAATTTAAAGATAATTTAATTGAGATTTTTTTTACTCAAATATTTTTCCCTCCCAAAAAATATTATAAAAATACTAAGATAAATTAAGATTACACTCAAATTATGGAATAAAATTATTTAAGATTGATAAGAGTAATAATAAATTGCGACATAAAAAATGAAGAAATAAACCCTTTACTTTAAGATCGCGTCGGCGTCGAGCTATAAATCCTTTAATTTTCTCGTTTACTTAAGATCATCTTGTATAACGGTATCTATTGCAACGGATCTTATTTCATTTCGTTGTGGCTTCTATCGTTCTAACATCTAATGCCATGAATATAAAGATTTTTCCTTCAATGTAGAAATACAAAATTTATACAACTTCTAATCATTATTCTCTAAATTCTTTAGAGCGGAATATCAATTCTAAAGAATAAAAATTGAATCAGTCCTTAAAAAAATGACTCAATTTTCAATCCTTAAGTGAGATTTCATTATTTAAATTTTAGGATCGATTGTTCCATTTTCGGATAAACTCTATGCAATAATAATTTATCTAATCCCTGGTTCATAAATCGAAATCAAATCAATATCGATTAATTTTTCGGACTGTTTGATTTGATATCGATTACATTTTATATTGATCGAATGACTTCGAAGAAGATCGACATTTTATTAATGTCGCACCGAGAAGATTGATGTTTTATCGATATTTTATCAATGTTGCTCGATAAAATATCGATTTTCTTTCGAAGATCAATAAAAAATCTAATAAATATCAAATCAAATCAAATAGTCCTAAAAATCAATCGACTTGCAAACCCGGAATGGTTAAACCAGGATAAATAAAAAAAGAGTAAGAGAGTAAAAGAATGAGAGCTGAAGTTTATCAAAGATAAATAGAAGCCTTAGAGAATAATTATTATACGAAAATGAAACAAATTAACGTCGTGTCATTATATCTCAATGTTCATGCCATAGATTCTGCAAAAATAAAAAAAAGAGAAACAACCGAAAATAAGGATACTTTTTAAAATCTTCTTTGATAGCATTCATCTTGTATCGCCTTCAGTGATTCAACGTCGACGTTGAAGATTAACGTATACGATAGCTGAGCTCATAATCCGCCGTCGGCGCAGCGGAAACGAAAAGCGCGCGAGGAGAGAGAAAGAGTTCGCTCCACAGAGTGTCCCCGCCCTCGATACGAATAATTTATCAATTACTCGCCCCGGTGATTAATCGTCTCAGCGGGTGCACTCTATAGCACGAGGAAGGAAGAAAACAGAAACGCCGAGATTGGCGATGCACGGTAGATAGGTCATACAGGCACTTCAATTATTTATTATCGAGCCGCATGCAAGCGCAGGAGGTTGATGTGCACATGCACTAATATGCAATGGCATAATGTTGATTAATGTCCTTTTGATACTCTTCCTTAATGCGTCCGACAATGCACGCAGATAAATTAGTTTTTCCGATTTGAATGGAATATCAAACTGGATAGATGACATTTGCCTTCAAACTTTTTAATCATGTTAAATTTTAAGCTCATAATATTTTCGTCGTGACTTCCGTATCTGCATACTTCTCAGACGCAATACGGTCACTCTTGCGTAGATCCCCGCAGGAGCATGACTACAAGATGGATATCCTCATCTTGAAACAAATATCCTTCATGCCGGCCAAGACGAAGCCGTCGAAGACAAGCACATAGAGATTTAATCGCACACTGTTATCCATTCCTCTAGCAGACCTATCGTACCGGTAGATCGTCAGACGTCGATCCACGACACAGATCGCGCATACTTACGTCTGATCCAAGCCATCCGAACGTCGTTCAACATTCTACGGTCCAGAGCGCACTATAATGTTTGAAAATAAAACTCCTCTACACCTTAATATTAATTTTTGAACAAATTTCCTCACTCACGTCAGACTTCATCATGCAAGTTTGTAATTAGAAAGCAGCGCGAAATAATTTTGCCTAATTGCATTTCTTGCCAGACTTTCTCCTTTCGCGGCGTACTCCGCCTATCGATCGCGTATTCGGATTTAACCGATCACGTGACAGATTCGTCCTGATCATATTATCCTTGAATTTAACGTTTTATAAAGAGCGTCAATATGTAAAACGGAGATACAAAGACAAAAAAAAAGAGGAAACTATCGGGACTGCGCTTGAACAGGAAGAAGGAACCGCTACGAACGGATAACACACTGCACGGTTAAATCTATGGCCTGACAAGATACAACACGCGATGTTGTATGAACCGTGCGTTCGTTGTACTTCCGAGATCTATACCGAAGCGTTTCTCTTAAGAAAGTTAAATTATTATCTGTGAAAAAAGTATACAGATGATGTTCTCCGTTTTTCGTACAGAAAGAAGTAAAGAACAATTTTGCTATATATCTAAAACTTTAATTAGACGCAGATCTGAAAATAATTTTGTTGAATCATCAAAATAATTAAGAATAATGTAGGAAACTCAAGCATCATGAGTAATGCTGCAAAAAATTTTGACATTCTAGCAACCATCTCGAGCGATCTACATAATTAATAATTATTTTGATGGTCCGACAAAATTAATTTCAAATCTGTATTATTATGAAGTAAAACTCTTTGAATTCAAGATGTCTGTTTTTGGTCAATTTAAGGGTAGATACTTTAGCTGGGATTGGATAAATTTATGATTTAATCGAAGAAAAAACGAATTTTATTTAATTCGAATTTTAAATAATCGTTAATCAGATTTTTTGATATTTTTATAGTTCGGATAATTAATCGGATAATTAATTAATTTATTAATCAATTTTAAAGTCGAATTTTAAAATTGATTTAAAAGATAATAGAATTATCTTCATTGAGTCCATTTATTATATAGAATTAAACACAATTTCGACGGGGCGATCTAACCAATAATATAAACGGTTTAAAGTTTTTCTGATTGTTATGGAGGAACCAACTTATTGAGTACATTGAGTACATTGAATTAGTTGAATATTGTACAATAATAATGGGCTTTAAATAATGACAATTACAATGATGTAAGTTTATAGGATATCAAAGAAACCAACCGCAGAACTTGTTGCGTAAAATTATTTTATATATCTGAATGATAATTACATAAATTTAGATGTTCTATTCTCTTATTTTCAGTTGCTTGATTGAACTCTCCTCAGAAATGCCAAAAAATTTATATATTTATAATATATTGACTTGTCTGAGATTAAAGTTAAATTGTTCAGGACAAAACCTTGTGCCGATTGATAAGTAACAATGCCACCGCAGATTAAAGACTAATTACTCGGTTCTTATATATTGAAAGGGCAACATTTTCCGCGCGAGCTTCTCATTACTTCCTTCTTAGGTATGTCTAAAATAAGGTGAGGGAAAATTCTTACTCCAAGCAAAATCAAATTTAAAATCAATATTATGATGACCCGCGCTAACACTGTCTTTATCTCTTGACGAAATATGAGTTAATACGCGATTTAATCGCTTAAAACTTCTTGCGATATATTTCGGAATTATATTCAAATATTAATTTAGAAAAGATTAATTTAAAAAAATATCCTATCATGACAGTATCTACATTGCAAAACCATACTTTTCATTTTATATACATATATATGATTTGTTAAAATATCTAAATATTTAGATATAGATTTGAAAATAATTTTGTTGTATCATCAAAATAATTATGTAGGAAATTTAAACATCATGAATAATGTTGCAAAAGTTTAATATTCAGCGTTTTACATAATTATTTTGACAATTTATCAAAATTATTTTCAGATCTGTATCTAGTTAAACTTTTAGATACTTCAAAAAAATTGTGTAGTTCTATCCGTATAGTAAAATATTAACATATCAGTTATTAATATTTAAAAAATTAAGTGGAATCATATCCGTACAATTAAAATTCCATTAGATCGTTTCACTCATTTTCATTTGAAATTTCATTTGAATTTTATTGAAATAGCACATGATGTAATGAGACATCAATGAATAATGCAAAAATCATACAGGCGGGAACGCGACAATATAA
>NW_017259459.1:10422-21053 GCF_001594045.1 Atta colombica
TTTCCTTAATTCTAGGCGTGATCCAGGTTGCATGTTGCGCACAGCGCGTGCCTCAGGCGCGGGTGTGCCCTCTCGACGCGTTAACGCTCATGCACGCATACGCACGCACGCGTGCCACGCCGACTAAGAGGCGTGCGCGTGCTCACTGTCTGCCGCGAGCATGTCTCACCCACACGATGCCGATCCTCCAGCGTAGGAATCGTCTAAGCGGCCATTGCGGCGCTCTACGTGTCGTCCACGTCGAGATATCGCGAGCACGTTACCGTAATAATTTTAAGAGTCGGCCATCGCACCGCGCACTCACTTGTGCTCATGCACGCGTCTGTCAGCACAGTCGGCGCACATGTGCATCCGACACCGATCTAATGTCGAGGATAAGTGAGTCGTGCTTTATGGTACACAGACGCGAATTATAGCTGTGGCGTTTGATACACGGTGTCTCCCCGCGGGATTTCTCAACTGACGAGAATAATCGGATGATGATGAATATATATTCATACAAATTCGTATGTTGAATGAAAATAAAGGTAGAGTATCTTGATAATTTAATCACGTAAGATGAGATTAGACCGCGCCAAAATGATAATGATGGAGCATCGAGAGTGAAATGTGTGAACTATTTATTACGTTATGGCAACTTGCATTAGGTCGTATAAAATGTAGAAACATCATCTCTGACGTCGCTCTTAATCTGAGAATCAATTAGGTCGAAAGCTCGGCGGATCGGTACGCGATGCATCACATGCGCTCATAATTTATACGCTTGACTTCGCAGGAGCCGCTTCTAAATCTGCTTTAAGTCCAGCATCCATATTTATCACCACGAGTCTCGGGAATTCATATCGATGTTCTCGAGTAGGAAACCGCGAGAGAAAAAGCAAAGCCCGTACAGAATCCTCTTAGACATCTCCCACACGAGCGCAATCTCAGCGCGCGAGAAACGACGAAAGTCCGCGTATCTGAGAAGGTAAAGACAAGCGGAGCGAGAAAATCTTTCATACTTGTAGATTTAAATGTTCTCTTTCTCCTTTCGCTCTCGATCTCTCCCCCGCTTTCTTTTTCTCCCTCTTTCACGGTTCATACTGGTAATACTAGTCTCATTAGTAGTCAGTTGGAGAATCTTCTTACGCTCGTAAGTTACCAACCAGCTGCCGCTGTTGACTTGCTCTTTGAATAAATACCAGTCGGCTATTCCTCCCCCCCCCCCGCGAGATAGCGGATCTCGTGTATCTCTTCCTCTGGCCTCTTCGACCCCTTACCACCGAACCATCGCGTTTCTTCCTTTTTGACGAGACGCAATCTCCGTTCGAGTTCATTGCGATATTTTTACCAATGAATATGGGTTAATATTTCAAAATTTATTAAATTTCTTGATCAATCTGGATAATTACAAGTCGTGACTGAATATATTGTATGAAAGCAAATCTCAAGAACTTAAAATTTTTGGTCAAGGTTGTTATTAGTCAAAGAAATTAAATGTATAAGAAAATTAAATATATATAACAAGATACAGTTTCAAGTCGACGTGCAGTCGTAATTTTATAGTCGCGATACTGTATTATCGCATTTTATTTTTAACACGGTGTGAATTTGATGATAATTCCATGCTGCTTAATCATCAGCGCATCCGACATGAGGCGTGAGGTATCTCGCGCGCGAACTTGCAATTAAATAATTTCGCACTCCCGCACCCGCAGCTCGTCCGGCGCGAGCAAACGAGACAGTAATTGTTATAATTAAACGCGAGGTGCATTCACTTATCGCGCGATTATTCCGCCCACTTTTCTGCGTCGATACGCTACGCGCATTGTCTGAAAGATATGCTCGCCTAACGAGTGATTAATTAACATACGTCATCCTTTTTTTGTTCCTAACCCGAGAAACTTAATATGAGATAACCCAGGGCAAGTCTCTCTTATAATTATTTCTTATCGCGAAGATGCGCTTTAATAACGAAGCTTGCGTCTTACATCGTTATCATTAATCGGTTGTTAACAATGATATGGTGAAAAAAAAGAAAATATGAAATCTGCATCTAATGAAGTGTGCAGCAACGCTGCAAAGAGAGCATTCCTCGATTAGATCGAAGCAGTTTCGATTGATCGATAAATCATATATGGTTGCAATTCAGAACGCGTTTCTTACTATCTGCCTATCTCGCAGCGAAATTATTTCGATCGAGCAATCGATCGCGTTCGACAATTATATCAATTATATTCCAATTACACAGTAACAGGCGCCACTGATCGTGTAAAAAAACCTGTCGTCTCCGTAAGTAACAACGAAAATATTAATCTATGATGAGTCTTAGACTCGGTTTCAGGCAATTGAAAAAACGAGATGATGAGATGGATGAATAAAAATATTTCAACAAAATTTTTTAAAAAATTAGTTAACAAAAATTTTGTGCAAAGGCTGATTGCTCATATCTTTTGTTATTACAATAATTTTTATAAAATTTTTGAAGTATAATAATATTTAAAAAAATTAGTTTTTCTTTTCTCCTAAAAAATTTAGAAAATGGCACTTCAATGTTTTGTCCTGGCATGTCTCGTACGAAAAAGAACGAGAGCAAAAGGAAATTTTCAACTTTTATGACTTTCTGTTATTTTCTAATACGAATATAACATTGCAAACCCTATATTAAATTCAAAGTTATCGCATTCTTTATTAGTAAAATCCAAAAAAACTAAAGCAGTTTAATTTCAAAACATAAATTTTACAATAATAAGAACGAATGGGTAATAAAAATAGACATCCAATATAGGTAATTATTGTTCTGTCCGTGCAGGTTATTTATATATCAGAGACATAAGATTTTAGCATTCACTAGATATTGATTTCAATCGGAATATGCAATATCAATAATCTGCGAGACAAGACACAACTCGATAGAAATTTAATTACTCCAACTAGCAGAACCTTATTATGAACCTTATTATCGCTGAATAATTATAGCACCATGGTGTTAAAACTGAAATCAATCTCATTCCAGATCGATTAGTGGCGATTTCGTTCTATCGCGACCACTATATGAAAATCGATTTCATTTTTTTCTTTTTTATTTTTTACGAAAACTAGACTACGCATGTTATTGCCTTTGCTGCAAAGATTATTACAGCAATTTACCGCGAAAAAGATATCCATATCATAGAACGATTATACATCGACGATATAAAAAAAACTGCATTCGATGAAATTGAGATCATATCGGGCGTCAAATTTACCGCAACGAACATGTTAATTGAGTTGCTGATTTATTCCATTTCTGCGAACGTTAAGCGTTTTTCCTGTTAGCATCTAAGTTTACATTTCTTTTTTTCACACATTCCATTTCCTAAAATATATCATCAAGTATCAGTATATAATTACTATCGACATTTAGATAAAACACGTTGATATTAATTTAATATGATTTTTGATGATGATTATTATTGTATTAGATCCTAAATATATTTTTGTGGTTACTAACTTACTTCTAAATCTAAGATCTATATTTTTAAATAAATCAATATGTTATATACATTGCATCACAATGTTCTACGCAATCATTTCAAGATCTGAGTTTCACCTTTCTCTAGTGACAAGCGCAACGCATGTGAATCGTGATCGCAGCGGGTGTCGATCTAATTAAAATTACGGCAGGTAGGCTCATTAGCCTATTGCGTTGCAACGCAATAACTTACGACTCTGTCAGGAAAGCGCAACACCGTCGAGTGGCTAACGAAGCTGGTCCTGGTAATTGTCTCGCTGCGTATCGTATTGGACCAACAGTGTCCAATCAGCGCGTCGTTGCTGATTTTACATTGTAAAACACCATCTTGTTGATAAGACCGTTCTAAACACTGCGCGACGATCAATGATGATGATTTTTTGATGCCTCGGAGATCGTGACTCTTTGTCTTTTTCTTTCTCACTGAAAAGAAAAATGCGCTACTCGCTATCCACTTCCCCCTTCCATCCCGTAATCGATCCATTGTTTCCAGACCGGTTCAAAATTGAATACATGCAGCCATTAATTGGCTCCGTTTCCGCTCTTATATTTCCATTGACGCGATTTCAAGCTGCATCATTTTCTAAGAATTTATATTACGCGGCAATTTTGTGTTATATTTTCTTTTCTAACGCTTCTTTCATTACTTATAACTTTTTTATTAATAAAGATACATTTATTTGAAACAATTATGTTTCTTAATGGTATTTCGGTTGAAAAAAAATTTTTACAATATATTCACTTTGATGAAAGTTATAAGCAATCGAATCGTATTGAGTATGCTATATTCAAGTATGTCGTTTTTGTGATTTTACACCAAAAGATTAATATTTTTATAAATTTTGTTGATATGACTAAATATTGTTCGTACTTTCAACAGATGAATAATATGATCTCTATTAATATTTCTTAGAAAATGACATTAATGTGATGTTTTTATATTGATGACAATAATTACATTTCGTCACGTCTGAAATTCAATACGGCACGTTTCGTTATATTTTCTCGACATATTAATAACACAGCCTCAAGAAAGGATAAATATCAGACTATACTGATGTTAGATAATGTAAAGAAACAATAGCAATTAAAGATTAATATAGAGCGCGGGTTAGATTGACTTCCAGCTTCGAGATCGCGGCTGGGGCTGAGTCGTTATGCGTCGTTAGCGCGAATCGGCGCGACCCGTTGAACAAAAAAAACGGAGCGATCGTAACAAAGTCGTGGGCAATCGCGTATCGGTGTACCTTACGCTTATACACGGCGTACATACACGTGAACATAGGAAATAAAGGCGAACGAGCGCGCGTACGGGAGATTTTGCGCGCGAGTGCGCCCTGCGCCGATTATCGATATCGCGTAATTTATTGCTCCGTATTCGCAAAACGTGACGCCGTGGTCCCCGTCTCTCGTAAAGTGCTTCCAGTTCTGAGTCACGGAGCTCGGCTGAATTTTTGTTCAATCGGGAATGTCGATAGGCTCTTGCGGCGGTGGTGGCGGCGGCGGCACCATTCGAGCCGAACGAATCGCACGTATGTGTGCGTACAAGTAAGACGGCCGATCGTCAAAGATAACAATACAATAACTCTCTAATATTCGTTACCACCGATCTGACCCTCCTTCTTTAAGCGCACATTTTCACGGAAAATTGCCACGATGGAATGATTTCAAGTAAACGGAATTCCACTTAGCAAAGCTTCATGCAACGTGCGACTCCTCAAGTAAGAGAGGGAACACCATACATTTGGTCCTCCATATTTTTCAAAAGCTGCTTAAGAGTCTGCTTAAGAGAGAATTAGATAAATTATGCATATTCTCTATAAAGCATATTCTTTTTAAAATAAATTGCCACTCTGAATTTTCACGCTTTAGGATAAGATTTCACTCCAAAGAATTTAGAGATCATTAAGATAGAATGAGATATTCACATGTTATTCTATCTTATGCATTTATCTTATTCTATCTTAAATTCTATCTTAAATCCCGAAAAATAAGATGAACCAATCAGAAGTTGTCTAAACAGTGTCCAATCTCTTACTTGAGAATCTCTACGTGCGATGTGTCCGAAGTTACCAACAACAAACTCTCTCTCAGGAATGCGACTCTCTGAAATACTGCAAATACTGCACCGAATTCATAATAAATTCTGGATAAACAGAGACCACCCAGCCACGCGTGATCATCGCGCGTGCACACATTACCGCATGTCGATGCGAGAGGAGTAACGCACAGACGCGTGACTTCGCACAGGCACGCAAAATCCCTACTGTAAGTGTACGCGAGAAAAACGGTAGACGATCGGTAGGTAGGCATTGCTATTTGTCGAGATGCTATCTGCATGGGTGTAGCGAGTTATTACAGGCAAGAGGAACAGTCTTCGTGCATCGACAGAAGACCGGGAACCATTGAAGCCGGTCTTCCGTGGAAGCACTCCTTCCACCGTCTCGATCTTGCAAGATTAGATTTAGTCTTTCCTATTTCTTCATTTTCAATAAATAATCTTGTTGTCCCGTTATTATAAACAGTATAATATAGAACAGTAATAAATTCAATAAGAAGTAAAGAATAATAATTAATTCAAATAAAGCTATCAAAATAATTTGTTGAAATAACTTGAGAGTTATTGTTTCTTGTTGTTTCTTATTGTTTAATTTAAACATGTACTCTCTATAATATATTCTTTAAATGTACATCTATTAAAATATTTCCATCATTTTTCCAATTGTAATTTTATTCGTTTTCTTATTAAATTTCACGTAATGTGTTCTTAAATTTTTAATATTTATCGAGATTTAATAAAATTTTACATTCTCACGCTAATCTAATGACACCCATAAAACCAACATAGGATATGATCGATGATCTTTGATCCTCAACTCGCTTAGTTATGAAAAATAAAATATCGATTCTACCATAACAACTCA
This sequence comes from Atta colombica, assembly GCF_001594045.1. NCBI lineage: Eukaryota > Metazoa > Arthropoda > Insecta > Hymenoptera > Formicidae > Atta > Atta colombica. The sequence continues at coordinate 16,840 of NW_017259459.1, forward strand.
TTCGTCATAGACAGCGTGTCGAGAATCTCGAGACAGCAATGCTTGGCGCCACGGCATCTATCGCTTGATTCAGAACCAATAACTTATTCTTGGTCTGTTTGCGAATAGTGATATAGACAGTAATATTGCATCCTGTTTGATGTGCGTATATAACTGAGATAGCTATATTGCCACCCATCAGACAGTCAGCAATTTCTCAATCTGCAGATCTCTACCTATCCACCTATCCACTTCTAGCGATCAGAAATATAAATACCCTCATCAATAAAATAAAAGGAATTATTAAATGTGTGTCATTATGTTCTATGTCTAATCAGAGCAAGTCTATTCTAAAATTAGCACGCAAACGACAACTCTAACTGTTATTATGTTTTACCGCCGTTTTATACAATGTCCGGTACCTTTGAAGGACAGAAGAAAACAAGACGCAGAAATGATTTAGTGATACAGCGAAGTAGCTCGTGTAAGAGACCACGGAAATGATTAATTCCGTAGTAATGACCGGTTAGTCGTTTCAGATTAGCTACACGACAAGAGCGAAGAGAGGAGATTTCCGTGGCGCTTGAGATTTGTGCGTCTGGACGGTACGACATATAATTCAACGGTTCCGGCGACAGCGTACTCGAAGAGCTACAACTACGCCGTAGAAAAATTTCAGACTGCGTAATAAATTCACTGAAATCTTGCGTGCAAAGGAATTATGTAATATTATAGCTTCAGCTCGATGTTGAACATCTTCGCCAGTAGCTAGTAATTCAATACTCCAACGGCTTTTCTGTGAATTCAATTAAAACTTGATTCATTTCTATCAATAATTTGTTATTAAATAATTAATGACAAAAACAAATACAACTTTTGTGACAAAGTGATTGAAGAAAGATTTATATATCTATTTTTTAAATCATATCTAAAATGGAAGTTGATACATATACAAATTTGATATAAAACGAATTTTGCAAAAAATTAGTTGATATAAAGAGATCTATTATTATTGTAATTTTCTTTTATTCAAAGTGAGGAACATAGTGCAAAAACGCGCGATGTATATTCAATTGGCGGGTGTAATTACGAAAGCATTAAAATGGAAGCTTCACATTTTGCCAGCGCCTTATGAAAGTGAGATGTGCGCTCATAACGAGAATGACCGTTGCCTCTGTAATTGAAAAAAATAGCCGCTTTTGGCGAAGCTGAACGCGACGGGGTGCTGGGAGAGAAAACTGTAAAAACAAATTACTCGGCTAAGTGGGTAGCATAAAGTGTGCCGAGCAGACGTGGGCAAGAGTGAGTAGCGTCGGCGCGAGACGTGGGTGCGGTTCATCACCAGTGCTGTCGTGTTATGCGTCTGTCTTCGCAGCCATGAGGAGCCATTCCGTCTGCCTGACTTCTTTCCACCCGCTATTTTTCCCCAAAGCTATTTCGTGGAGGTTCACTTGCGGATATTAGCCAATAAAGCGTAGGTATCGATGCTTCCGATGAACATTGTTCGCGAATAAGAGCGAATATTAATTTATAAAGCTGATCTTTTTCCAGCCACTAACGTATAATTAAACACACAGTGTATGCTATTTTTATGTAGATCCTATTTTCTTTTACGTTTAAAAATGTATAATTGTATCTGTATAAATGTATCTAAATTTTTAATTTATAATAATATTTATAAGTAATATAAAGATAATCAGTATTCTCTAAATCTAAATTAATGGATAATTTTGAGTAGTAACTGCGATTTGAATCTATTTACTTAAGTCCATCGTCCTCAATTAACTGTTAATAACTTTAACCAAAGATGTGCAAATGAAAATCTATCAATTGAGAAAACTAGAAAATTTACTCATGGTTGGGGATTGATGTGAAATTGGCTCCATAAAATTGTTTTTTTAATAACTTTTTTTACTAAAAGTGTGCACATAAAAATTCGAAATGTGCATACATCTGCAAATGATGAGCAATCAAATGAATTATAGAAAAGTAATTTTTTTCAAAAATTTTGAGGGCCAACTTCACATGGATCTTGACACTAATCAGTGAACTGAAAAAAAAAAAAGTTTTCAAACATTAATTCTATTCTCTTCTATTCGTTTAAACACCTTCACTACAGTGCCTTCACTACATATTTTGGTATTAAGATTTTCATCTCGAAACGATCTCAGAAATTTGCTATTAATGAGTGTCACGCAAAGTCTGGACACCCTGTATGACAGTATATAATCTGTAAATATATAAAAACGTCCACAATATATTGAGTTAAGATCCGCATAAATTCGCTATGCCTAAATGACTATGTGGATCAGTCATCCTTGTAGCAGCTACGTCTACATTGTGTCATCGCATTGTCCATGACGTTTTCTAGCATGAATTGCGTCCAAGTGCATCACTTCCGCTGCAAGCAGACTTGCACTCGCGATCCTCGTTTGTTCCGTCACGTGTCACGCAGAGTCAACTGTCATCCGCAGCACGCGAACGTCACGTGTCCATTGTCAGAGCGAGTGAGTGAGTGAGTGAGCGAATGAACGAACGAGCATGCCGTACCCTTTTGAGAACTATTGTCTGCAAATCAGCGCATATTGCGCACCGTAGAACGGACAGGAGTTTTGCCAGCGATCGTCTATCTCTTCGCTCTTAGCCTCGGGATTAGAGAGACGCTCTCGTTAGCCGCAGGTTCGTTCGCTCGTTTGCGGGCGGAAAAGATATCTACTCCAGTAGAACCAGTATTTCGAATACCTTATCTGGATAAGGCGAGCGGCGGGATCCTAAGAAAAATTTCCTGAGCGCTTTGCGAACTGAGTTTCGAAATGGACTTGTATCTGATAAATGCACATTCGTAGTGTAAACGGCAATGGCGTACGACTCTATTATCGGGCGGAGCGTGTTTCCGCATGTATCCGTGTGTCCTGAGTTTGCACAGGAAAAGATATGACATTGAACGTAAATATTGAAGATCCTCTGAACGAATGCCGACAGTACCGTACAGAGAGAACGGAATGGTAGAAAACAGAATAAGCAGGAAGAGTTTTGAATGCAAGGTCGCCATCAATACACTCGTATTACTTTCTTTTTTAACGTGTACGATTATAGCATACACATGTAACATAATCACTCATTTTTAATGCTTTAAATCAATCCGGTATCATGCTGCGCTGGCGTGACAGTATTTTACCGCACATAAAAATCGCGACTTTCGAATTTTCCCGTAAATTTCTTAATTTGATTTACGGCGCCGTAAAGATCCGTGGGATCGTGACGGTAAATTATTCGAGAATAAACGTCTGACGCAATAACGTTTCACACGATTGGCTACGGCAAAAGTACATCCTGATCCATTCCGTTGGCAATTGTCCACTCTCCTTCTTTTCTCTCTTCTCTTCGGACACTCGAAAAATACAGTATCTTATAGATATTTCCTCTTGGCTGCACTCAGACAGTGTACCGTGTTTCCATGGCTGGTGGTAAGCGAACTCATTCAGTGTATCGTATTTCCGTGGTTACGGTGTAGTGCAAATTTTATGCACGAAGTGGGATTTTGCTACACCGTGTTAAAGGGAGTAAAGCCAGTGTGATATTTAAAATTTGAAAATGGAAGTCAAGCGGAAACAAAGTAATAATGATGTAGTGTACACCATGATGTGTACCACTCTAGTGTAGCTAAGTGTAATACTTACAACTGGTGCGAGGTTGTCCCAAGAGAAAACGCTACTATGATATATATATATATCGACGATTAAAAAATTCGTATTTGCTTCAACATTATTTCTACATGTACCCTCGGCTTCAATTTGATCAGAGGGACATCAATTTTTAATTAATTAACAGCTTCATTAAATTCCAAACGATACATGTTGATAGTAGCGATGTACGCAACGTGAGTATTTACACGCCATTTAATAGGCTGCTATTCCTGCAATCATTCGATGCACTGGCAACACACGTTACAGAACTAATTAATTCGATAATATCATCGGCATAAAGAAATCTATAGTACTTATATTCTAATTAAATAAAAAATATGATAAAAGTAATTTAAGAAAACAAATCAGTTTTTTGGTTCATTGTTTTTATAGAGAAAAAAGCCTATGGTACACGATATATATTTTTCTGCAGGATTTTTTGCGCTTTGCAATTCTATATATTTTACACACCACACACACACACACACACACACACACACACACACACACACACACACACACACACACACACACACACACACACACACA
>NW_017259459.1:21153-22627 GCF_001594045.1 Atta colombica
TATTATACAAAAATAATAATTACTTGTTTCAAGTATTTCAAAAGTTCATATATATTTGCAAATTTATTATAAATTCACAAGCATTAAATTAATTCAAAATAAATGCTTATAAATTTAATACTTCAAAGATTATTAAATTATTAAATTAAAATAAATTCAATTTGCTTATTATATAATATCATTTCTTGCGATCAATTTCATAACATCTTTCTTTAAAAAAATAAATTGTTATTTTGAGTATATATACAATAATGAGTTTTTCTAAAATTTGTAATAAATATATTTTAAGATTATTATTTTAAAAAAATATTTTTTGTTAAAGATAATCGTTATTTAAAAAAAAAGTAAATTGAGTCACTTTTGAATCACTTTTCTTAACAATAGAATTATATTTTTCCGTGTACTTAAGTAAATTATTCGAATTCCATCACACAGAATAAAGAATTTCCATAATTTAAAACGCAAACAATACAATAGAATAAAATGTGCGGTAACACATAAAACATAAAAGAATAGATATTAATAATTAAAAAATAAGATTTGAATAAAAATGTTCTCTCTCAAAAATTATGCTATACTGAAAAAAAATATAGTCAATTTTAATAAATATTTAGTTGAATACTGTCAACTAAATATTTATTAAATATAAAGATATATTTATTTGATATAAGAAATGTTAATTTGATTTAACAATTATTTTTTTTTATTGAACAAATATTTACTCACTGTAAATAAATGTTTAGTTGACAGCATTGAACTAAATATTTATTAAAATTAATTATATTTTTTTTCAGTGTAGATATGTTAATCTTCTATGATTTTGATGTAATTATATGTTTCAAGCTAATAATTAACATTCAGTTATAATGAGTGACGGTTCTTTCTCGCAACAGCTAATTAATGTCAGCGATTGGCACTTTAACGACATTTCTAACAAGATTGTCGTGGCAACTATCAATACACTATTAGGTGATCGCCATACGATTGATTGTAACCGTGCGTAAGCGACTAATTAATCCGATAATATGACCTAGTTAGTGCGTAGCGCTGTGCTGTACATGACATTCGTAACGATGTGCGTACGAAAGAGCTACACTCTGCAGTGCATTATCGGGCTCGTTTTACCAGTGATAGCGCCTGCATGTGTTACTGATGATCTACTAACGAGGTGAATTAATTTATGCTCATTGAATTTTGTTGTGGCAGAATCGCTTTTCGAGAAGTCATAATAAATATGCTGCCTGGCGTTCGATTATTTAGCGCCTATGCCCTTCATTATCTCCGGCCCGAAAATGCCACATTTCGAAAGCTCTAAGTAATATTATCACAAAGTAAAATATATCATTGCATTGTGTATTATAATTTTTTCTTAACTCATTTTCTGTCTTAATTTGTTCGCGAACTCGTAGAATGTGAGATATGACTCTTCTTTATTCATTAGTTCACAATGTGTATATACATATATATATATATA
>NW_017259459.1:22727-43957 GCF_001594045.1 Atta colombica
ACTCTTCCATCAATAGAAGTCTTCAAGAAAACAGTGTAAATTTTTTATTATTTCAATATATAAAAGAAAACATTCTAGTATTAAATTCTAGTATTAAATTGAATTTGAAAAAATGCTAGTATTAAATTGAATTTGTTAAAATTTCAACAAATTTTTATCAACATAGAAATCGGATTGTATTTTACTTATTTTTTACAAAACATTAGTGCCTTTAAAGATCACAGTTGCCAGAGGATTAAGATTCATTTTTATAAAAATATATATAGAGATAAGATAATAAATACAAGTAAGGGATGAGGCAAGAACCGTTGAAATAACGGAGAAGTTAAGATGAAGGAATGAGAATGAAACGCGAAGGGAGGGAAACGCGTAAAAGGGATTTAATGGTGTGTTTCCCCGAGATATCACAGTCTCTCGTTTTCGTGCAACGGTGTCGCCGCGGGGCGATCCCAGCCGTGAAGAATCCGGGCTCGTGCATGACGAGATGTAAGGAGAACAGTGATTTATGCCACGACAAAGAAGTACGATAATCGCCGGTGCCAGGGGCGATTCGAACCGATCGGCGATTGCTTATCGATGCTCGTTACTCGGTACAGAATGCAGGTGAAACGGCTTTCATTCACATTGCATTATCCGAAGCTCAAGTCGTTATCGATTTTACGAGGATTGTTCTCCGGCTCCGTTTCGTTTAATCACTATTATCTATACGCACGATCATCGACTTCATTAATTGCACTAATTAGCGTAATACTAATTAACCATAATTACCATTGCCGCGAAAATAAACTATTATCATATACTCTTAACATTCCTCCATAATATCGCTCATGATTTTAGAACTGTAATTATATTTTTGAAAAAATCTTTGTAGTATTCCTGATGTAAATGATAGATTTTAATTAGTTTGCTAGTTACTTTTAGCTGATCCCCTTCGACGCATCTCACCGAGACACATATATGATACTCGAAATATAAAGAAATACTAAGATTGCCATAAAAAAATTTTACCGTGGAAAGAGAAATGTCTCTTCGCAAATGTCAAGTATTCTTGTTGGTGTTTAATATCGCGAGCACTTCGGTTCCCACAGGTCCACTCTTATAAGCGTTGGTTCATCAAGCAGTAGCATATTGCTGGTGTTGACAAAAGCCACAGGGGGTTCGATGGACCCGTATCATCCCTACGAGGGAAGAAAACGCACCCACCAGCATGTGTATCCCTCCGCGACCACCTTCGCAGGGTGGGAAACCGTGACCACCATCTCATTACTGGTTCCCATGGGTACGCGTGCATTCACGGGGTCGCGTGCGCCGCAGGTCCTCTATATATGGATACGCGAGGGTGCATCGCATTATGTAATTGTGACGGGCGCATGCTGCTGCTGTCCGGTGGAGAACCTCGCGCGTGTGAACGATTTCTACTGCTTGCGCACCGAGCGATTTCTCCATTTGTTCGGGGCTCAGCAGGAGAATCGTTAACCTCATCGATAGGTATGGCGTATACAGCTTTATTAAACGCGTGCAGCCGTTCAATTAATATTTTTTAACTATTTATATTTACGACTTTGACATTATTGAGAAATATCTTGCAAAGATTTGCGTCATAATGCAAATTTCAAATCTTAGAGTTACGCAAATCTGTATAATTGAACTTTTGCATTAAATTAAAGCATTTTAAAAGCATTCATATATTATAATTCTTTTCTCTTTAAAATGATATACTTACCCTCTAAAATTTTTAAAGTAAATTGTCACTCCAAAGAATAAAATCTCACTCTTAAAAATTGAGAATCGAGCTACTCTTTTTCAAGATTCTTTCAATTTTCACTCTTCAGTGAGATTTTAATCTAAAAAATTTAGAGAATAAGAATACTTTTTCTCACATAATACAAGGCAATTTAATATTAACCTGCTTGATATAAAATTATAACAAGATGAAATTATGCCAATGACTTTGTATACCTTATTGCCATAATCGTATCATTCATTGATGATCGTAAAAAATCACTTTGTAGAGACAAAGACAAGACAACCAATTCAGAAACTAAATATTCAAGTATTGTTCAAAATTTCATCCCGAACGATATTCCGTAATAATTGGAATTATTTACAGCGATCTGACCTCACACAACTTTACTGTCAACAATCAAACTGTCTTCGACATAATCTCTTGTTGATCGTGGGAATAATAAATGAATTTCTTTATATATTTCTCAGTTTGAATAATAACAAATGTTGCAAATAATAAAATTATTGCAATAATTGTAAGTTGAGTGCAATTTGATACGCAAACTTGATTTCGTTTCGGTACTCTGATTTCGGAGATGATCGCGTTTCGCCTTATCGTCGACCTATTGTTTGCTAGGTCATAGTTTACTGAATCACGTGCGTGTCGGCACGTGACCAGAAGAGTGGCCAGATTTATATAATTCAATCCCGACCGCGCAGATGAAGGGTGGTAGATAGACGAACGAGAGATGCTTTGCCCCTTCGCGAATACTATTTCGACGTTATTGTTTGCTGCTATCTTGGCAGAACCGCAGAAGGGAGACTCACGGAAATGGACTGCGCGTCCGTTGCTCTACGCACGTGTAAGCAAACATTCATCCTGTCGTACATTTCGCGTTGATAGCCAAACGAATGATTCAATCGTGATTTCACGATTCACGAAAAGTCGCAAGAAATGAAAAGTGAGATACGTGAGAAAGTTTTAGGGAGTATGTGAAATATCAATTTATAAATAAGTAGGCAAGAAAGATTTAAAAAATATGTTATCCAACATTTAGAAGCTAATTAAAAATACAAAATAAATTACAAAATTAAAAAGATTGTTGAAAATTGTGGATCTTTTATAGCAAACGAATATTACAAATTTTTAATAATAAACATATAATAATAAATAATTTTTTAAATTGTCTCGATCATTCACATTGATCACTTTGCTTTGAACTAAAGCCGGCTGATCTTCTCATTAAAAATGATCCACATTATTACCACAAAGTGCTTAATTTACTCGCCGTGCAGGCGCATGTCGAGCGGTCTGACCAGAAAATTAGAGATCCAATTAAACTCCCCCGCTCCCCAGAGTAAAGGGTGAAACTGAAAACAGGTTCTCCCTTGACTCATCATCCGTCCTGCATTTCGTAGTACGCTCGCGCTTCCCTTCCTCAAACCATTCGCTAGCCCTCAGCTATTTGAGAAAGACAAAGAGAGTCCCCTCGTAATCCGAGCTATCTGCTAACTAATAAAGCTCAGCAGTCAAACCGCTTCGACTTCGATCCCATCAGGGACTAGAACGTATATATCTTTCCCACACGCGACCGCGGATTCTGCGCTAGTTTGCGTTTATAAGTATACAATATACGATAGAGGCAATATGTCCAAAAACGATGTTACCATCTGAAATTGAACGCTAAACCAGACCCTTGGGGACGCTAACGGCACCTTCATCCACAGGACTCAATTAATCACAATGGTCTAGAGAGTCTAACATATGGGGTTAACAGACATTATTATTATATCTTATGTAATACAAGATGAAAACGAAATTATGCTAACAAAACATTCAAAAAGTTTTGATAAAACAATCTTAGTAAAATTTAAATATTTTTCTTTGTTTTAAATATTTCAAATAAAAGTTATTAATATTTTAAAATACGAATAGCCCTTATAATAATAGATATAAAAGAATATAAAAAAAAATTTTTTTTAGTATTATATATTTTTAGTCTTATATATATAATTATTATTATGAGAGATTATTTTATTACGTATTTTAAAATATTGACTTTAATTCAAAATATTTTGAGCGAAGAAATAATATATAAGACTATTAAAATATTATACAAATTCTATTGATTTAGGGAAAGGGAAGAAAGGGATAAGCAACGAGTATACCAATTCTTGGCAGGCCTATTTAAAACTACTGACGACTGACGGTGATGGCACAGTCGATGCAACGTAACTGCATGTTCGCCGTAGTTAATGGTGTGAGATAAATCCGCCATACAGAAGGGCGACCTGCGTCCGACATCGTCGATCGGCACCGTGCACTTAGCTCAATCGTCTAGAAATTCTCCATGACGCATATCCGGCTGTGAATCACATGACGACTTGCCTCTCGTACGAATATCCGAGATATTCCTCGACGGAAAGAGAGGTAAGGGGAGAGAGAAAAAGAGAGCGACAGGGAGCGAGAGCAGCCACTCGTACCAATCGGAAGCTGGTTGTTCCGCATCAGCCCTCGGCACCCCCTTGACCTACGCCCGAACAACGCGCACAGGGAGCTAATGCATTAACTGCAATTCACTCGGCGGCTCGTGTATACGACGATCTCACGCCGGAAGTCACCATTGTGCCATCGTTCCGCGCAATTCTTCCGACGCACCGACTAGAATTCTATCAGCGCACCTACTGTATGTATTAATGCGCGGCTCGTTTGATCGGAGACGACAATGTAAGTGGATCGCGTAATTGGAATTATTGTGGACTTATACTATTTTATTATGTTCATTTCCTTACGCGTGTTTGATTGAGTATTAATCTTAATTGGTATTCATGGGTCCAATAGACCTGAACATTTCTTCAAATATGTTGCAAAAAAGTATTTACAATTATTTTTCACAACCTTACATAATTTTAAATTACATAAATTTATTCCTCGAATTTTGACCATCAAAATAAAAAATAATCAACAAAAAAATTACAAATTGTTCGCAAAACATTACAAGTGCGACAGAAAAAAAAACACAATGTAATTTTAATCGCGATGTGTTCCGCGAGCCGACACATCCTATTTACCATCTACACTGATTCAATGACGCCAAAACGCAAACAGATGTCACAATGATAATCCAATTATTATGTCGTAGACATTGTCCGCAGTAGCAAAGACAACACGAACGGCTACAAAGAAGGGCACATGTGCACACATTTTTAGTATAAATATATCTACAACCAAATATTAATTATATTCAAATTTAATGAAAGCAAGGACTTCACAAATTTAAATTAATAAAAAATAACGGTTGTGGGAATCAATTATATAAACCTTGATGTGATTCCGACGAACAATGCAATAGAAAATTAACGTTTCGATTCCTTTTTGATTCATCCCCAGAAAGAATTATCCATAATAATAATTTCTTATTCCACAATCAATTCTTCATGTAATGTGTGAATTTCCCAACAGTTGGCAGACTATTGGAATCAATTAAAAACCAAATACGAATTGGAGAAACACATACAATACATTGTCAATTATAATTATTTCTTAAAATTATTCCTCCTCATTATAAGCGCCGCACTACATTATATATAGATAAAATATTTAGATAACAAAAAATTTTTGGGAATTGTTGGGAAACCCACATATTACATGAAGAAATTGATTGCGGAATAAGAAATTGTTATTATAATTCTTTCTGAGGATGACTCAAAGAGGAGTCAGAACGTCAATTTTTTATTACGCCAAAATCACATAAAGGTTTATATAATAAATTAAATAAATAAATAAACTAAATAAATATAAGATAACCTAATAACTGCGTTGACTATAACCGTTATTATTATTTTTTATTAATTATATTATTATTTACACATAATTATAATTCATCTATATTTTGGCTTTTGATTAATTAAGTCATTGGCACCATTCGTCGTTTGCAGGATGGATACAGTAACGATACGCACAAATTACAAATGGAGGGGTGAAATAAATCTTTTAAAGTACAGGAAGGAGAATGACATTCGCAATGGAAAGTACTTTTTGTAGAATCACACGGACCAGTACACTATGCAGGTCCTGAAAATGGCACGTGACCTTACGAGCGTGGGACTGGTGCATCAATCGTTATGGTTCCCTAGCAAAGGGAGCTGATAATATTGGCACGAGGCATATTGAGCGTGTCCCTTTTACTCCTTCTTCCCCTCCATCACTTAACAATGTTTCCACCCCGATGACGATTAGAAGGGTGGCAAGTTTGGACCAAACCGATCCACAAGCATTATCATCATGGGAAAGATTGTAAGTCATGTGACGATGAATAATTTTTTAATCCCATCACAAAAAATTTTAATGCACTTTTTATTATATAATTAAATACATAATACATGTGGTATATCATCATTATTATTAATAAATCTTATTAGTAATTTTAAAAGAAATTTAAAACTATAATTTTTATTCGATTCTAATAATCGTTGAAATTGCATTACAAGTTTGCAACACAAGTTTAATTAAACGATTAAAAAGGTTTAAAATTTAAGAATTAATATAAATTTATAAAACCAAGTGAATCATCCGCAGAAGAAGATCCCATGAGAATAAGATCGGAAATTCTAATACGATGTTGCCGGCATACCTGCGGGCTGATATTGGTATACGAATTAATTCTACTTCGGATGGAGCCCGCATGAGCCCAGGTGTAGTTATAATACACTGGACTTTAGAGACAGCTAAATTCGGCGGCGAGCTGTACAGATAATCATCTAGGTGGACCCGTATCATTTGATTGAACGAAATTAAGCGAGACGATTCTCTAATAAAGGTGACTGGTACGAGAACGCAATTATGTGGGAGATAAGGTGGTTTCCATGAATTACGTCAAATGTAATTGATATTAATGGCTAATTTAACTTGTTGCTGCCGGATGTCGAGGCTCTACTTTAATACGGTAATACAAACACATGGAACCCGTTGTATTGTCGTAGTTAACAATTTCACAGCCGTGGAATTTTGGGCCACTTAATTACAATGATTTCTAGTTACAATAATTTGATTCCCTCAAAGATGTGCAAAATTAATTATATTTTTTTTTAAATAAAATGCCGACGAATAATGGAAATATTATGTCGCGAATGTTAGCTATTGACTTCATCTTCCGCGCATGAAACGCATAATACTTTTGCGCGAACGATCGTAGGAAGTCCAGAGCGAAATGTCAGAAAGTTCCACCTACGGATACTTCACGGCGCGGCGCAGCGAGTAGAAATCTGCGCGATGGGATCTTGACGTAGGACAATTAATTAGAGCGGACAGCCGCGATGCGCTAATGACGCGTGAACGATTCCGGGGCCAATCAGTAGTTGAGAATCGTGCGTCGGGGCCTTTTCCGCGATGGGCGATGATTGATAGCCCCGTGATGCGGAAATCGCAATTCGCGCGCGGGCTACGCGAAAGGATCCCATCTGCGAAACAGTACCTCTCACATCCTTGCTTTCCATTACTTCCTTCATCGTCGGAGAAGCGATAAGTAACGAGGTGATTGAATGAGATATTTAACGAGAAGATTCTACGATTATACCCGCGCAACGTGTTAAATAACACGTGTAAGGCGATACTTGCGAGTTATTGCAGCATTCAAGTATGTGGATACAATTTAGAGTAAATTATCGTATATGTGTGTGTTAAAACAGGTGATATTGCCAACGGTATGGCTATTAAAGCTATGAGATATCAACATAAACACGTGAAACGCGCATTTTCGTAATACTGCAACTGTTAATATGAGATAATTTGGTTTTTATAATGTTTATAATGTGGTTGTAAATAATATGAAATGTAAATAAATCGTTTTCAAGTCATTTTGCGTACTTATATAAAATCAGAAATGAAAATCATACTTATATAATATCGTTCAATAGAAAGCGCAATATTCAACGTTCCTATAACTATGGACTCATAGCGGATACAATGGATTTTATTTGCTTTGAAGCTTCATGAATAAGATCGGATACAATGGATCTTGTTTGAAAAAGTTAATCAATTACCCTCGACGAGCATGGCATCTTGAAAATAAAAATGAACATTCCTCTCACGTGAAAATTTCCACCTGACGTGGAGCCAACAATGAGCTTCGAATTTCACTCACGAATAAGGGGCGCGTAATATCTAGCCACTTATCTAGGCACACGCGTCTAATGTTTTGATATAATATACTCCCACACGGTGAAAAGCATGTGCATGTTTCTTAGGGTGAATTTAATTCATCAGTGTCGATGGCAGACGAGCATTTCACATCGCTTCGTCGCGTTTTCGTGCTGCACGCCATATCGAAAGTTACCGTGACGAATTATAAAATTACAGGCCACGTATATATCTTTTAATATTTATTCAAAATCTAAATATATATAATAGTCTATATAATAAAATATTCATCATGAAAATGAGACATCTTGAATAATTTATCTAATGTTCTGTTAAATTAACAATATTTAAATTCGTTTTAAATATTGGAGAGCGAGAGTTGTGTGTTTTCAGTTTATTCTCCACATTCGTAAATCGCCGAATATCACTACGCAACTACGACGCTATCTGACCTGAAGCAATTGGTCGTGTATATAATGAAGCGATTCTAGATAAATCTCACAAAAATATATAGAGGGAAACAATTTGTTTTATCTTTTCATTACTGTTAGTAATTTTTATTCTGGCAATAAAGCTCCAAGCTTTCTATTTAGAAGCATTTTTTTAATATCAATATTTATGTAAGCATATTAACTGACTGAATTAAAAAGAGACGCTGGTCATGTGTTAATAAATAATTCAATTATATTGTTAAAAAAGATTAAGATCGAAATATAATTGCGCGCAAGATGCATTTCTGATTTAATTTTTGTACAATAATATTAACGTTATTAGCGAAACAGGCTGCAATGTGTATAATGAAACAGCATACGTGAAGGGTGCCCATTGTATCGCGCTGCTTACAATGATGCACAATGGTGTGGAATACCGTCTAACAAGTTTCAAAGCATTATACGACTGGCAGGCCACCATATTCGCGCGAGTTCTTAATTACATGTTTCAACACCGGCCAATGGCGGTGATATACGGCGGTCGGTCCCGAGAATATCAGTGAAAAATACCGATCGAAGAGGCAGTAAAACACGTCGCTCGGTTCACCTGAAACACTTAATTGCAGCGATAATTACTACTTAAAGGCGGTATGACCGCGTTCACCGGTCAACATCGTGCAACCGTCATGAGAAATTTCGATCGACAAGAGACACGGAAAAACGCATTGCCAACGCGTGGCGCTAATTGATTGTTTGACGCAAGTGGAACTTACAGATAATTGAATCTGTCAATTTAAAAACAATTTAGCTTCATAATTTTCGAAAGTCACAATATCTAATGCAACATATCCTAAACATTTTACTGTTAGTTATAATATACTATATTATTATATATAGTATTATATATCGATTACATAATACTGTATTAATTGTGTACGTTACGCATCTCAACATATCAACAATAAAATGCTTGTCATTTCATTAACTTCGTTGTGTATATAATAATCCCATTGCGAATCACACGTAACGCATAATCGTCATTACGCTGTATTATTACATTAGATCGTTTAAATGTGCTATTATATTATTGTACGTCAAACGTTGCTTTAGGGTGATTGTGTGCCAATCGCAATGGCGCATAGCATTACGATGCTTTTACGATCCCGAACTGCTCAGCCGCATAATTCGCGCCGATAGAAAGCATAAGAATTTTTCCTGATTAACCAACGGCGATCTCGTCTTAAAAAACGATCGCTCGTTTGTTTCTCCTCGTTCTGCTAATTCGGTCTACGAAAGTTGACTATGTCGGGCGTAATATTGCACGCGAGATAATACGACCGATTGTTCGAATTTTACGAGGGTCACGTACGCGCTCGCCTCGCCTGGCGCATGTTCCGAGTGTTTAATTTCGCAATCGAGTGCTGCCCATGATTGATCGACATCTAACTAGGCTCGTGCCATTTTTCGCGATTCAGTCTGACGTGTGTACATGTGTGCAAGTCTGCCAGTCTTCGATCTTACATGTCCATTACTGAGCGTCTCAAGAAAGCAACCCGTAAAGTGCCTCAATCGCACTTAGCGATCAAAGTCATGGCAATTGATTAAAGAAAGATCGATTTTTCTAGTAATTTGTCGGTAATATATATTTAGATCATCTACTTCACTTATATTTTAGTAAATGTATGTACACAGAGTGTCCCAGAATCATTAATTAATATTTCAGGGAGTGAACGAGGATGAAATTTTAAACTAAAAGTTCCTTTGTCGACTTTGGCTCAGGCCATACTTTTTTTATTCTATCTATTTATGAATTTATTGATTTATTTATTTATTGTTAATATCAAAAATTAGAATAAAGTTTCAATCAGGATAATGCATAGCAAGCGCGAGGAGTCTCATGGCATACTACTTGGGTTGTAAACCCAAAAGTTCGTGCCGACTAACCTATACATAATTTAATAAATGTATACTAAAATTTAAACCTTCTGCGTTTCAATTTTCCTTCAAAATCGGCACGAATTTTCGGGACAACCCAATATTATACTTCTGTGTACTATATATAACTGATTAACTTTAATCGTCAATAATTCGATAAATATTGATCTGAGTCAAAATTGGTAAAGGAATTTGGCAAGTTCATCTCCTGAAATGTTAATTAATGGTTATGGGACACTCTATATAATATACTCATATTATATACACACACACACACACACACACACACACACACACACATACACACACCATATATTTTTTTACTTTATTAAAAATTTTCTTTATTAAACAATTAATGTTTCATGCATTTTTGTTTATATATATGTATATACAGATTATTTAAAATACCAATATTATCTCACGTTAAAATATTAATCTCGCGAGCGTATCTACACGAAATTAACTTGCTCGTGATTGATTTCGAACACAGATTTCCTTTCCACGGATATATTTTGCGGTACATTGCGTATCTTATAAACGCAACTCATTCTAGAATCAAATCTCAATCGATGGTAAATCGACATTATCATGTCGAGATCACAGGCGGTACGCGGGTTATCGTACAAAGATCAAACGCGTGTTTCTCTAAATTCTTTGGATCCCGCGGACTGCCTTCTCTGGTTTCTCTCCGCCCCTCGATCCGAAACGCGAAATGAAATATATACATGACGGCGACGCGGTCTGGCTTTAGGTTCCGTCTAGAAATATCTTGGAATTCCAATCTAATCGAGGTTACAATTTTCTTCTTAATTATACAGGGTGAGTCGCGAGTAACCCAATCGACTCGATCGATCGTGATCTCTTGCCGCGTGTGAAGGAGGTCGTATAGGTGAGCGTTCAGAATGCCGAGAACATGCAGGCTCTCCGAGCTCTCATATCGCGGAGATTCCTAGACTGCAGGTGGATTAGAGAAATAACAGGCTCTTTCTCAGGACCCGAACACGATTACCTCTGCTTTAAGGAGTATCGGTTTCCGACGGCTACCGGAGCTGCGCCCGCGAGAAGCTAGTAGTCCTCCTTTAATAGGATTAACGGTACTTACGATGTCACTCGTCAGCTTCACTCGTGTACAATCCCGACTCTCTCTCTCTCTCTCTCTCTCTCTCTCTCTCTCTCTCTCCCCCCCTCTCTCGCTTTCTTTCGCTCCTTCTATCTTTTTCTTTTAATCGTCAAGATATATGACACTTTGACCATTACGCGGTATCCATCGCTTTTCAAAATTAATCCAAAAAGTCGGGCTTAACTGCCGATTCGATAATTCATGATATCCAATGGGCCCAAGCGTGCGTGTATTACAATCGCGCTAGATTTATCATATCACGAGACGCATCCTTATACACTGCTATATCATGATCGTAGATCGCGACAACTGTAAGTTGCAATCACGGAATCCATGATGAACGCAACTGTGAATTCACCATCGATAATTCAGATTTATAAAGTTCAGTGATCACGGAATGAATATAAACATAACCACGAGCATTAAATACTTAGAAAATGCAAAGGTATGCTTGAATGTGCTTTATAAATAGCTTATAGCAAAATTAATTTTATAAATACCTACCGCTTCTTTCAACGAAATATTTTCTATAAAAATGTAATGTCTCTATAGTCTTTTGTTTATACGTACAATTTTGTAAGACAAAAATAAAAATATTTTTCAGAAGAAGTTTTAAAAGTTATTTATTTTCTTTCTCTCTTTTCGAGACGCTAGCTTTAGTGAACGTCTTGAGCGCGAAAGGAACAAGACAAATTGTCGGTGCGCGATCCCATCGGCCGGTAGATCGAGATCACGATCGTGACCGCGGACTCGAGACGACGACGTTTGCAAATCAATTAAGCGGCGCAGGACAGAGGCGATTGGCTCGGCGTTAATTAAGCCGGCCACCGGCAACCAGTTTGTCGAACTGTCCTCTAATTTCGTGCCTGCCTCTCCCGTAGGCGATAATGAACGTGGTTAAAGCGCCGCTGTTATACGATAGTTACCAGTACAATTGATCGCGTAGATTGTAACGCGACAAAACCGATCAGCAATCGCCAATTATTGAAACTTAATAGTCCCAACGTGATAAGATGACAAGCCAATTAGTCTAAGCGGCAGACGTTTAAGAGAATTATTAGTAACACAAATCTCAATTCCATCAATATATATGTAAAATTAAATAAAGATAATTAAAACTTGTTAGTTTAAATAAAATAAGACGGTAATTTACAAATGATGACATTAATAATGGCATAAATAAATAAGAAATTATTGAAGAGTAACATATTCCTCATCAAAATTAACTCTTTAATAACAAAATTGGGATCGGATGTAATTCATAACTTCGTAAAAAAATTCATTATTTTACTGCAATTATCTAAAATCAGTTAGTAGTTTGTTGTATCTATTATTTCAAATATAAATAAAGAGGAAGAAGTTTCGTATGTTATTATTTGCCTACTTTTTTATTCATTTTGTAATTATTAACTCATTTTCAAATCAAAACTGAAATATAAAAAATATAATGCTACCTTCGCTACATATACGACATACATTTGAAGATACAAGCACGCGAAGAACGATGGCTCGTTTTATCGGCGCATTTCATCTTCCCGGAAACGTATCGAATAGCAATTAGATATAGCTCGATAAACAACCGATATCTGCTTTTATTATACCCTCATAAAATTATAGAACTTCTATAGCCTATTTTCTGCTTAAATGAGCAATCCTGTCAGTAATTTCTGTTAGTTATTCCGCGCAAATATTTCAAAGTAAACCCTTTATTAATAGGATTTACATCGTGAGGACTCGCCTTAAGAAAATAAAATGAAGCTGCGACACGCCAATAGTGCACGCCGAAGAGAGATACGGAAAGAAAACGAGGATTTGAGAAAGGAAGAGAAGAATATCGACGACACATAGTGGGCGTTGAGAAGATTCAGTACCCGACGAACGCCAAGCCCAAACGGCATTACATTCGATTCCAGCCGCCAGCGGCAGACATTAAACTCAACCTGTTCCAGTTCGCGCTTAAGCATGTTATAAAGCGAAACACTTCCTCCCCTCTATAAAGAGGATTTTGTCAAGCAAAAGAGAACAATAAACGACTCTCTATTACCTTTCTTCTCTGAGTATCAAGTCTTTCTCTATATATTAAAAGAATTCAAGAAATTAATATAAATTTGTTTAATCTTATCTTGATGAAATTAGTACAAATTTTATTAATTTAATTTTAACTATATTCATCTATTATACGTCATTATATTAAGACATTATAATAAAGTATTTATTATATAAATATAGGCTATAAAATCAAAGAAATTCTTTTCGATAATGAATGATATAGAAATTATATAGAATTATCATCTTTCCGTTATAATAATGAGCCATATCTATTCGTGAAATTAATATAATTTCTAATGGAATGAAAATAAGTCGATTAGTATAAGGATAAGCCCAAATTTTTCCGCCGTGAATTTCGAATTACGAGACCGCTCACGACTTTGATCGCGGAATGCAGATCTTCAACCGATCGGTAGTAGCGGGTATATTGATCTTGGGCGGTATATCGATCTCGAATTTCAGAAGGTATAAGATCGTATAACTACCGTCAGAAATCACGTAAAATAACAATAGGGGAAAGGATTTCTTCATAATGTTGGATATTATTACGCGATATCCGCGAGCGCGGCAATTTATTCGATAGTTGATCGATTTTTCAGATAACCGATATACTGCCACGTGGTACATAATTTATCAAACAAGAATAGTATACGCATGGGTTCAATTTGACACAATCTGTTAAGCGGTGCATTAAACCATTGTGATTTGCTGCTCGTCGGATAGTTATCGAGTTCAATATGCAAACGGAAAGGAAAAATAATTCTGATTAAATGCGAAATAGTAATATGAAAAGGCAATAGTAATATAAATTATTTTGAAATATGCAATTACCACTTGATTAATTTAATCAAATAAACATTTTGTTCTTCTCTGTACATACAATACATACATACATACACATATATATATATATATATTAAATTAATTTGATTCGTTTTTATCTCTTTCGATGAAGAAGAAATGTAGATATCTTAGCAAAAAATATTATATTTGATTTAAATACATATATTCTCCAACGAAAGAAATAAAGACGACTAAATTAATTTAGTTAAAAGAACAATTTTTTTATCATTGTATAATAGGAAAAATCTTTTATTGAAATTAAACTAGCACCTAAAGACTTCGAAACGATAAGAATCTGGATATCGATCATTCGTCAACGAGCTGCCTATATTTATCGCTCTAGCGAACTCTTTTTCAGAACCTGCATCAATTCGCTTAAGAAATGATCCAGGATGCATTGCACTACACTGAACAGAGTAATTGGAAAATCGATTGATTGATCGATCGAACTCGTTCTAGAAGGCAAGTTTGTATCCATCAAGGTATCCACCGAGGCACGATAAGCCGCGAATGAATCGCGAAAAGTGTGACGATGAGACGTGCATGAAAGAAGTCTCGCCTACGAGACGACTAACATATTCGCGACGGCTATACGCCGAACGGTTTCGCGAGATCACATCGCGAGCTCGTCGATTTTTAAGAAACATCAGTCCAGTCGGTCGATGATCCGAAAGTGTCGCAAGTCGCGCCTCCCTCGAGAATGTCAGTCACCCATCATGCCATATGTGTTTCTTTCTCACGTGCTGAATCACACACAAGCCCAGCCTCGTGTGACGATCGTGACTCGTCGCGAGGATTATTTACAATCGTCGATAAGCCACGGAATAAGATCAACGGACTTTCCAAGAGTTCCGTGATTCGATTTCTAGATATTGCAACTTTCTCATTAATTACTAATCGACTTACATTTACATTTATCTGTACATTTTCTATAAATGATCGATCCTACAAATCTTACGTGAAAAGAATGGTTTTACTGAAGTACATAAAAATTTAGTTAGGTGCAGTTTTAAAAATATTTTTGTTTGAATTATCAAATTAATTGTAATGTTCAAGGAGAATGTTCAAACTGGTTGCTAGAATATTAATTTCTTTGTTACCAATAATTAAGCGTTCTAAATAATTTTGATGATTTAAATAAAATTATTTTTAGATCTGTATGTTAAATTTTTAGATATTTTAACAAAACTGTTCTTTTCATGTATTAAGTAATGAGAGAAATGAAAAAAGTAAGTTTCATGAAATATCAATATCAAGAGATTAATGAAATAAAAAAAAAATTATACTTAATTAAAAAAATTTGTATAGATTAAAAATTATATCGCTTAAGAATAAATAAAAATTAAACATTTTCAGATTATCTAATTAATATAAATTAAAATTTTTTTAAAATTTATACTAATTAAATTAGATAATCAGAAAATATTCAGGCGTACATAAATATTGTTTTAAGTATAAATAAATATTATACTGTCAAGAAATAAGGTTGAATTTAGATGAGTTGCGTATGGGTAAATCAGATTTAGATTAAACATGAATCATGACAAGTCGATTGTGCATTGGTCGATCGGCGATCTTGCACCAAAGAATATCAGATGTATGTACGACGTCAAGTCACTCACGTGTCTTCTCGGAGCATCTCTAACATATGCCAAGTCACATACGCCCAACTTCACGCAAGCAATACGCTACGATATGAAAATTATAAGAAGCATCATGAGATAACACAAAGATCTCATGTATTCACGATGTGTTGTTAGTGACGCTAATGTAAATAGAATCGCAGGTAGTAGCCTTCATAAATGATTTTTCATTATTACTAATTTTGCCATGAAAAAAAATTATTCGTCATTTAACTTTGGAAACAAATGATTTCTATAAACAACGTTTTACTTTCTTACGTTACTATCAATCAACTCATATCTACAATACAATAAAATTAAGAAAACTTATTTATTCGCAAAATGTAAAAATTATCACGCTAAACAGCCAAAGGGCATACGTAACATATATAATGAGCACACATCGATGTAATCATATAAGCTCGGATATAAATTTAATTATCGTTCATGCTCGAGGAAACAGACCCCGACAGCTTTAGCTAAACAATCACTTTGCGTGAAAGTATGAAAATAATTCCGTGGCGGACAGTATGTGCTCAAGCATGTCTGTGTTATGCGCGTATACAATATTCGATTATAGGTACACACAGAAATATCGATGCATTCGCGAGGATTCACATGCTTCGGCTCACCTGCTCCGAATTCCAGCACGACGGTTTCTCACCGGCATGTACAGTTATTTTATATTGTTTTATTAAACTTTGTAGCTTCGCTCAAACGCGGTATATCGCGGTCCATTTGAGACAAAAGTAATAATATTAATGAGAACTAGCGAAAATTCTACGCAAAAAATTGTCTGGTCCTTTTAACTAATTCGCCTCATTTTGATCTACATTTCTCAATGTAATATATTCTAATTCTAAAATTCTAATTTAAAATTGATATAGATATAGCTGGATCATATCGAATTTTTTCATTCGTAATGTTACACATGAAAATTGATAGCAAAATTTAAACAATCACGTATTAATTGAAGAAATATCAAATCAGTCTTTCATAAAAATGATCATTTTTTTTATGAAAATTATTTTTCATTAACTAATTTTTTATTTTTTCTTAAATAGAAAATTAACAGAATTGTAAATTAAATTTTGATTTCTAATAGACTGCAAGCTTTCTCGTATTAAATAAATTTTTAAGTGAACACATGATTGTGGTCACAGAATAATTTAGCGATTAAAGTCTAAGCGTCGCTTACCGGTAAACCACCGTTAGCTAAGTCTCGTTTAAATTGCAACCACATGCTACGCGGAATTATTAATTAACGGAGAGTCGCGACCGAGCGTTCTTCCATCGATAATAATTTCTCGATCGCATCTCAGGTCGCGACTTGCTAACGGACGCAGTGTCTCGTCACGATTATATACTCGCATACATTCTCGTACGTCCGTTGAGATGATAGCGCATTAATGTTGGCACCCCGTGGAGCGAAATGGGTCCATTCAGGTGTCTTTCGGGCCTACCAAGAACAGCGAGGGCCTTTCGAGAATCAAAGGCCACTGTGTTCTCGCATGCTATTTGCATCGAGATGCATAAGCAGTGCATAATCAGATCACTCCAACTGAAATAAATACGATCGCGATCTCTGCGCGGCTCCCGATCAGCAAACGACGATGTCACGATCGATAATCTTGAATTCTACCAAACACATTTGAACAAAGAGATATGCTTGCTGATTTCATTCAGCGAATAAATGTATTACTTTACATTTCATGAACGTTGTTTAGTGTACAAAAATTGATTCTATGAATTAAAATTTGTAATCAAAGAACAAGGGAGTTTATCAGTGTATTAAACATCACTACATATCAAATAGAGTGTATTCATATATTGATTAATACATCGTTAAAAAGATGGAATGATGCAATAATTAATACTATTAAATAGTATTAAAATTGTTGGCATTGGTGTGAGTTTGCTCACCCAAGTACACGACGCGACTAACTGGTTTTACGGAAAGAATCAATAATCTAGAATAAGGCTTTAGCTGGAGAAACGATATCGTCGTTTTTGGTCTCATAAATCACGGACTACAGGCGACGGTCGCAATTAACCAGTAAGATATCACGATACCGACGATGTTCGTTTTGCCTTGATGCTTCTACTAAGATTCTTCATACAATTTGAAAACGTAGAAAGGAACATGCTCATTCAGGAATTTATAAATCGCATAATATACTTTTATCGAAATCGACTAACAATGTAAGGTAAAAGCACAAAGTTATTCAATTTAAAAATATTCAAAGATTATAGTAAATGAGTGAGTGAGAAAGAAAGAGAAAGAGAACATAATGCACACAGATACTAAATATTTCTGTCGAAATTGTCACGATAAATAAAATATTGCTCGTGTTTCTGCGCATGTGCGTATTTATCTGTAAACGCGCTTAGAGAAATAGCAGATAATATTAAACGCGTAGTATAATGATCGAACCGCAATTAATTGGTACGCTGGCAGATACCGGTAATCAGCGGCCCGTGCGAGGATTATCAATTACGCGCGTGAAATACTAGTATATTCACAGCTGTAAATCATTGACCGGTATCGAGCGGACGATCCCTAATGAGCAAAAGATATTTGGCTATCACAGCAATATTATACGAGCAGGCTGTGAAACCTTTTAACTCGCGCCGATCGAGCAGCTCCATTTTGCCGATTAAGCGCTAATTATAATACTGAATTAATTTAAAATTAAATGGTGATATATTGCATTATGTACTATTTTGTATCAATTTGAAAAAATGAATAAAAGATGTAATTCCCTCTAATATATACCAATGGTACAGTACCATATTTCTACCTATACAAGCCTAGTATAATTTATTGGCTCATTTGAGAATACGTAGATTTGTGTGTACATTTATCTAAAGATAAATACGATAGATGTGAAAAATATCGTAGCAGCCGTCAGCACGTGACATAATTGTTACATCTATGAGCTCTATGTTAACCCGAGTATGAGGAGGCACCATAGCAGAATTCGCACTTTCAATGGGGAACGGGGAACACTTAAACCGCGGGTGGCCTGTGTTCCTCATTGTCCGCATGTCGCTCAAATGGGCTGGAATAATGGGCCGCTATATGCGACGGCGATGTGTATACCGAGCTATGGTACGTATAAGAAAAAAAGAAAAAGGAGCATAAAATCGTGAGCCAGATACCACACACTGAGCGTGCGGTTTTTGCGGACCAGACTGCAACAAAAGATTGTATTACCGGATGCTGATCGCGCCGCTGATAGTTATTACGCAAATCGCGAGGTTATCGTCGTACGCGTCTCGAATCGCCAGGCCGGTCGACGCGCGATATCTCTACCCGATTCGCCGGGTATATAAATATGACTCCTGGAGTACAACGTGTCGAGCGTGTATCGTAAATTAGTGGATTAATTACGACGAATGCGAGTACCGTTGTTCTCCTTACATACCTCTCTCGAATGTCAGATGGAAGCATATGGGAGGTGAGGTCACGGAAATTGTTCAGAATAGACGGACGATGCCACTTACCGATAGCTTCAATTATTCTCTCGGAGAGGATCTCTCATAAGATAAGGTCATAGTCTTACAATATATTTCGAGATTTATTAATATTTATATGTAAAAAATATTTATATGTAAAAAATTTCAGACTTAAAGTTTTAATGTAGTAATACAAAATCTCAAGACGCTTTGACTAGTAATAACCGAGTAATAATAATATTCATCTAGGCTCAAAAGAAAAATATTTTAATATTTACAATCTAAAATCAAAATATATTTATTTATTATCTAAATATATTTATTAAACAATATATATATGTGTGTTTTTGCACTGAAAAATATATTAAATTTTAATAATTATTTGTTTGAACGGTACTAACTGGAAACTTACTAAATGCAAACATAGATTTGTTAGATACAAAACATTAATTTAACTCATTTTTTAATTATTTATTTACTTTAAGTAAACGTTAAATTAGTACTATTGAAAATATGTATTAAGATTTAGTGAATTTTTTTCTTCAGTACTTTAATAATAATAAATACATTTTTTATGCTGGACTGGGCTTAAATATAACGTTATTAATCTAAGATAAAAAATTCAGTCATTTAAAAATTTCTACGATAGTTCTTTAAAACGTCTATGATAATAATAAATAACATTGAGATACAAATATTGAACAAGTGCTCATAAAAAGAGTGTCGTATAAAATAATCGAATTAATCTCTGAAGTTATTGAAGGTAAATCGAGATTAAGAAAAAGCTTGCAGAGGGAGATAAACGCGACAGGTTAACGGTAAAAGCAGAAAAATCGTCCGCGTGTTCAGTTTGATATCCTTGCGACGGTTATAGCCATACATTTAAACGTCAAAGGCAAAAGCACCTGTTCTCTGGCGCCCATTATTTTTTGCTTTTTACAACAAAGTTTTGACATCGCGTATACGGAAATCGATTAACACCACGTAGCGTGTGATGGTTTATTTCCTCGTAAATATCACCTTAATTAAAATGTTCGATATAAAGTTAAATTATTTTTTTATTTCATTTCCTCACATTGAAATTTTATTTGCCATACAAGCCAATCGAGATTAAATGCCGACGACATTTGATAAAATGAAATTGATAAAACGAAACTATATAATAAATAATAAAATTAAACCTAATTTTGCAAGCGATTTTAGATTTATACATGTATAATTATAGATAATTATGTAAATGATATCTTTCAGAAAATCGGAATGCTACGAAGGCACCTGGCAACTAAGTTTTCATATTTAAGAATATATTGAGAATTATAGAACATAAAAATGTTATAAAAAATTCATCATTTCGAACGAGATTTTATTTCGAATATGTCTTTCATGCGTGTAAGTTTAGCAAAAATAATAGCTTGCGTTCACGTGTCATTATAGCTCCATATCTTTCTGCACGAAGGAAGTTACGTCGTTAATCAATTAACATTACACGGCATGTGAGAAACGCGAGCATTTTTCAGATGAACGATATACGTAGATATAGATAATGCATTCGATTATACGTTCAATCATGTGAGTCAACGACGGCGCTTTGGCGCGCCGCCATCCGCGAATACGTGTGAAAGTAAAATAGCGATAAATAAATTTGTAGCTTATCTCCGTTAATTTACAACAGGTCTCACGCGCGTGGAAATCGCGAATTTTTGTCAGGAAAGTCATGTGGCGCATTCGAGAAAAATGTAGCCAGCGTTACTCAGAGCGAACACACCGCTCTGCTTTCAAGCTGTGCCGACAAGCTTATATTTTCCTCATCATATTAAAGCACGAACGCCACCGACGCCGACGTCGACGAGATAGCGACCATTATTTCCTATCTCTTGCGACACAAGAAACTGCGGTTACGTATATAT
>NW_017259459.1:44057-49615 GCF_001594045.1 Atta colombica
AGAGACGCCGCCGTCGGCTCAAGAAATTTAGTAACACCGTTAACGTCGTGGAATGTCACTTTTTAGAGCCCATTTTGCACCTGTCTGCCTGCGGCTGCAATCGTGGCTGACTGCGGGGTCATATCAGGTGAGTCACGTGAGCTCGCGGCTTATCCGCGATTTTCTCACGAGATTGCCAACGCTCGCGTTCTCCCTCGAACGAGTATCGATGAGTTGTTCCCGTGTACCGTACATTTACATTACGCCCGTATTTATGGATCCGCGTACACGCTCGATGCACACACCCCTTGTGTGTTAACGTGATTCGCGACATCCAGATTCCGAGAGGCAAATGGGAAAATCAGTTAGTGAATTTAATTATATTGTGTATCGCGAGATGTATCTCTAGAATGTTAGAAGGTTAGAACACGTTAGTTAACGTTTCTGCTAATGTTTCAAAGCGAATGTTTCAAGCGACTTGTAATTTATTGACTTGCTGAATCGTTTAAATCCTTTTATACTCAATAGTTAAGATACAATTAATCGAGGTATTTTATAACATATTTATATGTTTTTATGTCCACTCTAAAAAAAATCTATATTTTAATCTAAGATTTAATATAAGGTTCTTTTATCATTAAGTTTTATCTCTAACATGTACTTAGCTAATTTATTATAAATTACATGCACAAAATTACAATATACACGTATTTGTTGTCATTAGATGTTTGATGTTAAATAAATTCTCGACTTCATGAAATTATTTGTGATTTCAGAATATCGAGGCGCGTCGATGATCAGATCATAAATCTTGGGTACACGCAATGTGTTTACGCAATGTAACGCACAGGGCGAACGCAATGCACAAGCACGCGTGCGTGCGCGTGTCAACGTACGCAGTACGCACAGCATGGTGTGGCGAGCATTGAAACGCTTCGCTCGACAAATCGGCCGATAATAGGATTAAAGCGATAATTAATCCTAGCAGGATTTCGTGTCAAGTCAATCGCGGTTTAGTAATTGTGAAATTGCGATGATTCAATTCTCCGAGCATTATTATCTACTTCTCTAATTCTTAAATCTTGACATATATTTTCGCGATTTTCGCAAATTATCAACTAAATCTTTCTATTAGTATAACACAATAAAAATTAAAACTATTGTATATTATATTGATAGATCAAATTAAAGTTAAATGAATAAATAAATAATTCAAAATATTATTAATATGATACATTCGTTGTGAATATTAGTAATGTAATTTGAAATAAAAAAAGTATAAAAGACACGTATTATGAGTAAACATAAATTTGACTATAGTTATAATTTATCTACATTTGTATGATTAATCAGAAATTTCGTATTCAACAAATACATTTCGGGATATATTTATATCTGCTATTTCATTATTCAATTCATTTCTTTATGCACAAATTTTTGTTTCCATTTCCAAATTTTATTTCCCTCTATCGCAATTACCAGAGTAAATTCTTAAAATTATTACAAGAAGATAGTGACGTAACTGACGACAAATACAATATAACATGAAATACGCGACTTCCCGATCGTACCGTATCTAAATAGACTTCCACATTGCGCAAACGCGATAAACTGAACAGACAGTGAATTCTATTTTAAAGCAGCTATCGCCGTATCGATTGAAATATCACGGCGGAAAACGCTCATAAAGGCGGATCATTATAATTTTTTCGGACGCGAGCCAGCAACAACAACAAGCGTCGCGCAATTCCGCAAAATGACTTTCTACCCACGTTATAATTGATTTGTCACGGTGCGGCCGAGAGCGCTATCGGCTCAAGCTAATCGACGATGAAAAGCGCACTGCGCAACGCGAGTTGCACGCAAGAAAAGTACATACGCGCGCGTGAATCGTGACGTAGCTCCCGACGCATTATCAGTCGCGTTTCGCAAAAAGATCAATCGTCCGGTGCGTGTGGGTTAATCTGAGGAACCCGTTTCGCTAGACGGCCAATATTTTCCGCCTTCGCGTGGCGCCTCTCCCACTTGGATATCGCTCTAGCGGTTGTTCGAGACGAATGGGGTGATATCGTTACCGCATTTATTGAAAAGTAATTGAAATCACGGAGTTAATGGGCCGCGGTATACACGGCGTGATCGATCACGCATGAGACGTATCGCGCGCTGTAAAATAAAGGTATCGCCAGCATGTCATTATTTATGCAAGGACCGAGTGCAGTGACTTATCACTTCAATCGGCCGTCAGTCGATCTACATGGAACGAACCTCGGAAAGAATGGCTTTGCTGAGGTATTTAAAAATTTAGCAGTTAGCTACACTTACTCTAAAAAATATTTAACACTTTGGTGTTAAATATTTTTTAGAGTGTCTCTGTAATTCTTACTGCATTGCTGTTAATGTTAACACCAATACCATGAGAATTATGTAAACACCGCATGTTGTTGAATCCACAACGAATCCACAACTTCTTTAAAATGTAGATCTGTAAACAAATCTGAAAATAATTTTGATGAATCATAAAATATATATAGCGTTCAAGCTGATTGCTGGAATGTCAAAACATTTTGTTGACATTGTTTATCATATGCTTGAACATCCTACATAATTATTTTGATAATCCAATAAAATTATTTTCAAACCTAAAATCTAAATTTTTAGATACAAAACTGTCCTTTCCATAAAAAATTCATTTCTCGCAGCGATAATTTTGTGAGAAGCTGAAAGATTCATCTCTCAACAATACCACTTGTAAGATCTCTTAAAACTATATAAAAAAATCTATGTTATATATTTGTTATTAACAGATCTCGTACACTTTCTATAATACTTATAAATATCGTCAGAGAATAATAACAACGCATTTAGAAAGCATCTACCAGTTTCAAGATCAAAAATGACGCGCGTGCTGCTAATCGTGCGCGTGGAGGTGAATTACGAGGTTATTTTCCGAGTCCAAGATATATCCTACTTTGCATGTATCGTATTATACGAAGATCTGCTCGAGTGCACGCGGAAAGATGCCCGGAGGTACCCATTGTATTCCGGCGCGTTCGCGTAATCTAGATCAGGATTACTTTTATCATTCGTTTGTGTACTATGGACCGCCCCAGCCGTTTGTTGCGTACGTAGTACGTACGCGCGCAGCAGCGTGCCGCGCGTAATAATGATCGCCTTTATGCACCATGAAAAAACAGAGAAGCCGCGCGTGACGGTGCAACGCGTGCACGCGCGCTTGCACGCGCCTTCTCCAGATCGACAGGTACAAGTAATAACTATTCGCTGGTACAGTTCGCCTCCTCGTTGGTACAATGTACCAACGCATGTCCGGTATTCGCACAGTAATTTCTAACAGGATTCGTATTATCAGCGAAACGCAACTTCCGACGAACTTTTTCCCCGCCCTGAGCGTGAACTCCGCCCTCGATACGATCGATTTGAATTTAACGGCTCGATTTTGCCATTGGATTTGTGGATTAATGACCGAGATTGATTTGAATTATCCTCCGTTCTCTTACTCGGCGTGATTTATACTTTATATAGGTATTTGTTATCCGCGCCTTCAGTCGCGACGCGATATGTGAAATCGTTGTATTAAAGAAATTTACACGCAAGTGCGTTATTATACTTATTATTATGTTCGTTCATTTGAAATTCTTACTTAAATTTCACTTATCATTTAACATTTCTATTATTTGAACAGATAATTCCACAGTATAATAGATATAATAGATTTTTCAATGTGTTTGTTACACAAGTAAACATAACAAAAATATGCTCTTTATTTCCGTAGCATCAAAATATTATAACCCAGTTTTTCATTATCTAGTTAATTTTATTATCTAGTTTATATTTAACCTCATTTAACTTGATGATAATGTAAAAATTGTATTTTTCTAACTATAATTAGTTACAATAATAAACTAATGATTTTGTAGCTGTAATTTTATTCACTACAAAATCATCAGTTTAGTGATTAATCATAAATAAAAAAATATAATTTTTAAATTATCATCAGATTAAGCCTAATTACAAGATAATCAACAAATGAAAAGCTATAGAATAGAAAAGCTATAGAATAGATAAAAGTCATGTTTTAAACATGTTTTAAACTATTGAAAACATATTTTCTTATAATATTGTTTAAAGCACGTATAAAATATTAGAAACTTGTTTGAAAAAAAAAACAATGTTTTGTTTTAAAAAAAACATCTCTCATCAATCATGTGAAAAATCGAACTTAAAACGGTCATAATTATATTCGTGTTTTCTCACTCAATGCCGTGATTTATATTTGTTATCCGCGCCTTCATTCGCGACGTGAAATCGATCGAAATCATTG
Organism: Atta colombica; assembly: GCF_001594045.1. Classification (NCBI taxonomy): domain Eukaryota; kingdom Metazoa; phylum Arthropoda; class Insecta; order Hymenoptera; family Formicidae; genus Atta; species Atta colombica. The sequence goes on from NW_017259459.1 coordinate 48,376, forward strand.
CGTTAAGATAATTTGCACGCAAAGTGTATTATTATGTTCGTTCAATTATTTCAAATTCTTACTTAAATTTCACTTAACATTTGAAAGTACCTATTATTTGAACAGATAATTCCACGCCGTACCGTGGAATTTTTAATACGTTTGCTACACAAGTAAAATAAACACAACAGAAAAAAGTGCTGGTTTATTTCTGTAGCAATGGAATATTATAACGGATCGCTGGTAATATATATTCTCTATTTGCGAGTGATTTTCCACATTACCACGAAACGTAGCTTACATCAGAATTCGTTTTTTTTTTACGCTCCAGTCGTACCTACCTGTCGATAAGAATTCCACCCTCGATACAATTGGTATCGGGATTTAACGACTTAATAGCAGCGGCGCACTTCTCGATGATAAGTACGTTTTATACCGAGAAAACCAGATGCTTATAATTCTGTGTTATTTACCGTGAATGATACTCGAATCGGCCGAGTACGTACGCCCAGCGAGGATTAATATCTCGCGAACGGGAAATAGAAGTGGTAATTGATTGCGCACTAAAATTCCAATCGTAACGAATAAGAAGCTGTACAGATCGTTGCGTCCACTTTTGTCGATAATTTGTTATGATTTCACTCGCGTGATTGTGATATTAGCGAAATTAAGCAGAGAATTTACATTTGAAATGTTTTTTTTTCGTTGCAAAACCTTTACCAACATAAAGAAATCTAAGAAGAAATGAGCTCAATATAAAATCTACGAAATTCATATAAATATGTTATTATATACAATAAATAATAAAAATATTATTAAATCTAAGTTTCTAAAATCCATAAAATTCTAAAATTTACGAATTAAAAAATTATAAGATTGAAAAATTTATGTTGGTACATAAAAATAATACTTTAAAATTTATTGCTAAAAAAATTATAGTTTATGTTATGCATTATAGATTTTTAACACTGATAGTAAATTTTGAAACAGTATACTGAAAAAATATACTAAATTTTAATAAATAACTGTTTAAATAGTACTAATTTAATATTTATTTTACGGTAAATACTTAAAAAAAGATAGTTTAACCAAATTAATTTTCTTCTTTCTAATGAAAATATGTTACATTTATTTATAATAAATATTCAACCAGCATAATGCTATATATGAACATTTATTAAATGAATGTAAACATACATTTATTAAAAAGTACATTTTCCATCACTGTATGATTATTTTAAAATTTATTGCTAGTGTTAAA